>NC_079364.1:916900-971900 GCF_021018895.1 Seriola aureovittata
CAGGAGCGAAGGGAAAAGTGTCAGTGAGGTGGTATAAAGAGAGACAGAGTCCATGTCAGGAGGAGGAGGTGGTGGATGGATGAATGTGACACAGGAGAGCCACGTGTTCGATTCCCATATGAAACCAGCCATTGATGTTGTTACCATGACAACAAAAATCGTCTAATGTTGAGGAAGTACTACTTTTAACTCAAATTACGATCTTCTCCTAAACCGAACCAAGCCATAATCGTTATTATAGTAACCATGGCAACGAAGGTAGGTACATCACTGTCGGTAACATCTGCGTGTTTATTGTTGTAACCATGACAACCAAGGTCCAATACACCTACCGCTGTAGGGCTGTTATTTCAGGAGACAGTGCTATGGGTTGATGGGTGGAGGAGTTGTTGTTCAGATCATCATTCATGGTTTTTGTCTCAGAGCTCCAGGTCCAGGTTTGGGAGTCATGGTGGTCGTAGAAACTAAAATAAATACTGAAATACTGAAGCTGCTCATTAATTGGTGGAGCATCATGTGACCAACAGAGTCAGTTGTGGTCCTCTCACCTTTGGATGGGTCTAGTTTCTATGTTGGACCAGACGTGACCATGAGGTCTCATGCACGCTGGATTCAGGCAGGTTTGTGCTGGACCAGGTCCAGACTGCAGGACCAGGTCCAGACTGCAGGACCAGTGAGGACCTGTGTGCTGCATCCTGCATCAGTTCGTCTGCAGTCTCTCCTGACTCTGACCAATCAGACGTTTCCTCCTCTTCCTCAGATGTGTTTGAGTCCCAGCGGATGCGGGTCGCTCTCTGTGACTGGAGCTTCCTCTGAAGGATGAGCCGGTTCAGATAAAGACGGATCGTCTGAGTCACAGTTCAATGAGAGCACTCGCTCACCATGACAGGCGTGACTGAGGCCGCCGCCGCCGCCATCATCACAACCTGACTGTCGATGATATTTACCTGAGAGCCATTTAAATAAAGAGCAGGGTTAGAATCAGACTCCACCCACTGTCAGACACACGTGTAATTTAATAACATGTGTGTGTGTGTGTGTGTGTGTGTGTGTGTGTGTGAGTCTGTTGAAGTCACACGTCTGAACTGTTTTACTGTTAGAAGATGAACTGACACAGGAAACATCATCATTAAAGAGATGAGGGTCTAATTAAATCAATAAAGTGTAAATAGTAAGAGAAACTTATTAATTTATATTCTTATAATTTATAAACTAAATAATTTATCAGTTAATTAATAAAAAAAATAATCAACACATGATGAGAATTAAGAGATTAGCTGCTGCCTCAGTTGAGGAGAAGTTCAGAATCACTGCTGTTCTGTCTGAAGCTGTTTGACTCCTCTGGATCAATCAATCAATCAATAATCAAAGTAACTCCCATACAAGGCACCATGTCCTACGAGGTTCATGGTGAAGGTCTTCACAGGTCAAACTGAACTCAAACTGCTAATCCTTGTTCTGAAATCCTGAGGTCTGACTGAATATGAATTTATGTTCGTCTGTTGAAGTCATAGTTGTAAATAAATGGTTAATGGACTGGTCTGAATGACTAGACTGACTCAGAGCGCTTCACAGTACTAGTCACATTCACCCACTGATGATACATGTGGGGTAATTTGGGGTTCAGTATCTTGCCCCGGGACACTTCCACATGGAGACTGGAGGAGTTAAAGATCAAACCCCCGACCTTCTAAATACTAGACGACCCGCTCTACCTCCTGAGCCACAGTTGCCTCAATAGTTGTGCGATTAACAAGTTGACACATTAAAAACGTTTACACTTCATCATCTCCGTCCAGAGACCTACAGCAAGACTCTACCAGACCTGATGAATCTGGACCTGCAGCTGGAGCTGGACGTGAAGTGAAGACATTTTAAAGACTGTAAACTACTTCACCACCGGTTATCAAAATCTGAACCGTTTCCTCTGGCCGTTTAAACTCATTGATTTCAGCCTAGTGACTTTTCATGAAAATGGTTTGTAAGTTGAAAGTGTGATCTAACGTTGAGCTGAATAATGGTTCTATGGGCTCATCACTGACTGAGCAGTGACAGGAGATTAATCTGTCAGACTGCAGCAGCACAGCTCAGTCTGCTCTTTCATTAGTCTTTAGGACCATTTAACTCCAAACTGTGAGCGGACAGAGAGGATTAACACAGGCCTCGCTGCCTCGCTGTGATTGATGCGTCTGATTACGTTCATAAAATACTCTGAGAGGAGGTCGCCGGTGTTGCGTGTGAAGAAATGACTTACAACTCCAGTTATATCAGACGGGACATTTGACTGTGCAGCGGAGTCGCTGCTATTACGGAGACAAAAGCCGAGCGTAGCGTAAAAGAAAGTTAATATGTAATTTGCTGCGGTTTGTTAGGTGACCACAACTCAGAGGAGACGGTGACGACAGAGAAATGCAGAAACTCATTTACAGGTTTATCATGTCACTGTAATCTGTTGATTATTGATGGTAAACTGATCTGTATTTAACTTTACCAGTGTCAGTATGTGATGCTTTCACTGCTTCAGATATGGAAACAAACAGATTACTGTAGAGTTTTGTCACACTGGATGTAATGACCCAACTCCGGTCCATGTATAAATTGATCTCACCAGGTTTTGGAGGCATTTTTTTTAGCAGAGAATCGACGCCAGTTGGACCAGCTTTGGGCCAGTGTCTGTACCCGGGATCAGAACGCTGTTCTCAGCTTGATTCTGGTGCATCAGTAGATCATAGCTTTAGCTCAGGTGGAGAACTGAAATTAGACATTTCATTCATGCTTCTCAATCAGTGGCCTGTTCATAAGATCAGCTGACAGGTGTACTGCAGGTGTACAGTGCAGCCATTAAAACCTGACTCTCCTCACACTCACACGCTGACACACTCCAACATCTTTAGCCTCAGCAGCTCCTCCACCACCTCGTCCTTCTCCTCACACTTTTGTGCAAAAGTTTGGGCAATGAAAACATCACAGTTTCAAAAATAAAGCTGTTTTCTGACCTGACTCCACTGTGGTTAAAGTAAAGCTTAGTTTAGGAGCAAAACTGCTTAAAAGAAGTTACTACAACACCACGACAAACACCACACCACAACAACATCACCTTACTTCCTCCTGTGATCCTAATCATGCAACAGCTGACTGAAGAACACCTCTCACACCAAGAATCAGGATGTGCACATTTATTCTAGACGAGCAGCAAGAGGTACAGTCGCTCAGTAGCAGACAGGAAAGCTCTACAGAGGATAATAAACACAGCACAGGAAATCTTCAGCTGGAAGACATCGCCAGCTCCTGCTACCTCAGCAGAACCAATAATATAATCTAGGACTCCACACATCCTGGTCATCACTTGTTTGAACCGTTGCCCTCAAAACACACACCTCCGGACTCAGAGACAGTTTCTACCCCATTAGCACATTGTGCAATACTGTCATTCTGCAATAATCACCAAATCTACTGCAATTCATCTCACACTGCTATTTACTCAGGTACAATACTATGTTTATATATTATTTATACATTATCTGAACATTTTGTACAGAAAATGATCTGCTTCTTTTTGTTACTATGCACCTAATTTCATTGTACACAGAGTTTACAATGACATTAAAGGTTTTCTAATTATGATTTCTAAGTTAACACACACACAGTGACAGGCTCTCTCACAGCCGCCAATACAAAAGTTACCTATTTTTTTTTCCTAGTGTGTGTACATCACAATACAATATATATAAATAAAAGCAGTGCACACCACAAGACTGTATGCCCTCACAGTAGTTGTAGTAAAGGCAAAATTGAAAATGAGCAAAATCCATATCCAATTCAATGATTTAACCCCTAGTTTATATATGAATACAACACAGGCATCCCATAAGACAAAAATAATGTTCACATCAAATAAGAAGCTTGTTTCATATTATCAAGTGACTCATTCAGTGCAATCCTTGCATAAGAGTACACACACCGCCCATGTCCACTGTCATGAATATGAATATCAACCATGCCACTCACTTAAACCTCTACAGCTGTGTAATGAGAGGGAATCAGGGTGAACGAGGATCACACCGACTTTAGGTTAGCGCTAGCTTGCTAGCCGCTAGCAAGTGTCTACTAGCTGTGTTAGCTGGCTAGCTAGGCTCTAAAACGCAGTTATGAAGGTGTAGCTAGAACATTTAACAGTACAGTTATGCTATACCTGGTTAGCTCGGTTAGAGTCTCCACAATTCAAATATTCAGGTCATTTCTCAGTAACAGCACATAAATATAACTTATCAATATATACCAGCATCATAAACCAGCAAAACCAGCAAACATACCTTTGAGTTGGGCTAGAAGTCCGGTTGTCTGTCCAGTCCTCCACTGTTTATATTCCTTTAGTCAATAAGAGTCCAGAGATTAAACAAAAAAAAATCAAAAGTGTTTTCTCATTAAAAAAAAAAAAAAGTATTCCGAGTTATGAATATCTTCATGAGAAGTCCGTCCATTTTCCCGGCTTCCGGCTTCCGTCAAGGGGTCTATTTGTTTTCTTTACCTTCCTAGCTACAAAATGGAGATCGGCCTGAAAAGATCTGTTGGGATTTCACTACAGGAGGCCTGCGTGAAACAGCGAGCGCGAAAAAACGATGACGCATTCTGTGAGTCGGAGAGAGCGTTGCTATTGGTTACTGCCTTTGTCAATCATTCTAGGTTGAAGACAAACGTCTGCCCCGTCCAATGAGAGCCGGCCATGGGGTTTGATCACTTCTGGGCCGATGCTGATTGGCTGTGAGAGGTGCAAAATGTCCCACCTCTCAGCTGAGAGGCTGCAGGTGAGAGAAAAGAAGGATCAGCTGTTCTGAATGACGTAAAAAGGTTTTTTTCGGGTTAATAATGCTTCAGTTTGTTTTTTTATTATTTCATATTTAAGATTTAAAGCACATTTCTCAACAGCCACAGGTTTTTAGGCGCCAGTGAAAAAAATAAAGTCCTTATCTCTCTTAATATTAGACCCAGAGGCCTGAAACTTCACACGTGTTTTTTGACAAGATGTAGAAGGAATATGGTGATTTTCATAGTTATTGTATAAAGTACATCCTAGTTATTGTCATCAAATATTATTTTTTAGACAAGGGCAAAGAAATACAAAAAAATACCATGTATGAGCAGCTGTAGTTTAGGTTGGATTTTAGTCCCATGCTAAAGAAACACATTTCCAGAAACTAGAAGATGTTACCTTTCAAATAATGTCTCATAAATGCATTTTCACACACAGTTCACAGTCCTTCAGTTATAAGCTTTTTCATTTGAAAATGCAAATTACACGGACAAATGGGTGGAGCTTAAGAAAGCTGAACTTGCATTCATAAAAATAGAAAGCTAGCCAAAGTTAGAGCAAAGTAATGTTACCAACGCATCTTTGCACTTTTTTGCTAAATTTTACCAATGTGATCTGGATGGGTTCCAGCGTAGCTTAGCATAATGCTAACATATAACACAGGCTATTGTTGACCCAGGCAGCTTCTGCTTACCACAAGTCCTACTCTCCCTCCACCCTCACCTTCATCTCGCTCCCTCTCCTCATCCTCCTCACTGTGCCATCACCACCACGATGATGATGATGATGATGACGATGATGATGATGATCAGGTGCTGAAGATAAATAAATAATTAATAAATAAAACCACAAATGTTTTAGTTGTTTCACTAAAAGATTTAACTCGAGCTGCTGACCAGCATTGATGTGTGTGTGTGTGTGTGTGTGTGTGTGTGTGTGTGTGTGTGTGTGTGCGTGTGTCTTCCTTCCATCCATCATGTTTTTATGTTTTAATTCTCAAGGTCGCTCGGCCGCAAATTTAATTATGTCTCAGTTCTTATTAAGTGGCACATTTTAAAAAGCTGGATTGCAGTAATTAATTTTTTTTGGACAGTTTTCCTGTGGGACACACACACACACACGCACACACACACACAGACACACACACACACGCACACACACACACGCGCACACACACACACACACACGCACACACACGCGCACACACACACACACCCTCTTGTCTTTATCTTGTGTCGACTGTAAAAACAGTTTTTCTTGTGTTTGACTTGAAAAATTGAAATGTGAATGAATGTGCGTTACCTGTGTGATCTCAGGTGTGTTGAGGTGTCGTCATGTGTTTCACCTGCTGGATGAAATCTGATGAAAGTCTCATGAACAAACAGTGGCAGATTCAGAAGGCAATGTAGTTCAGTGTGTTTGACTTCAGATTACTGTGAGCTAATTAACACTAATGCCACTAATTAGAGCGGCGATGTTTGCTCTGTAAGATCAGAGAGCTGCATGATTAAAGGAGTAATCCACCAAAATCACACAGACTACAGTGTGTTTGTCTTCCTCTGAGGAAATATTGGAGGTTTCTGTCAGTAAACACACAGTCAGACGCTCATGAAGACACAGTGAGTCAGAAAACATCAGACGACACACACACAGGAATATTCAGCATTAGATTAATATTTTTACATGGAGCAGGTTCAGTGAAAATCAGCTTCACAGTGAAGACAAAAGATGTGTCATTTTAAAAATGACATTATAAAACATCATTAAACCAGTCCAGTGAATATCTGTTTAAATTAATCATTTATAATAATGAGTGGAGGGTTAATAATTAATTAACAAAAATAGAAAACAGTGACATTGTCTTGATAGTCAAAACTGCTTATATTCTGTCGGACTTTCGGCCAGTGTTGTCTGATTGGCCAGTTTTACTCCCTATTGGACGAGTTTTTTCTATAACAAGGCAGTAAAAATGTATTTCAAAGCTGATTCCACCTGTGAATATTTTGTCTGTGTTGCTGAGGTTTTAACTGTGTGATGTGAGACAGGTGTATACAGGTGATCACAAACAACAGGAAGTTAGTTATTGTAGTTTGAATCTCCGGGACTAAAAAATCGAGCTAAAAGCTGCAGTTCCTCTGACGACCACTAGAGTCTGGCTCCAACAGTGAGTCAGTCCCCATAGACTCCCATGTTAAAATGTCCAACTTTACAGCAGAAATAAACATGTTTACAGCCTGGTACAAAAACTGTTTTGGTCTGTAGAGCTAATTTCCTCCTTCATGACACCTGTTTATATAACTCACCTGTTTATAGAACTCACCTGTTTATAGAACTCACCTGTTTATATAACTCACCTGTTTACATTATATTAAGGACTAAAGTTATGGAGGATTGAGGGCGTGGTCTCTTTGAGTGACAGGTGGGTGAGACTATGGGCGAACAACAGCTCATCATACTCCACAAATACTTGCTTTCAGATAGAGGTGGACAAAAACATCTCAACATCTGGCTCAAGAAAAGACAGATTTTAAAATGTCAGACTGCTCCTTTAAACAATGGATGTCAATCAGACACATCTGGAATAAATCTAAAACAAATCACATGATCAACTTCTATTGTTTCTGCAGCAGTTCTGGATTACATAATGTCTAACACACACACACACACACACACACACACGCACACACACACACACACACACACACAGCAGCTCACACAAATCATGTGGCATCGACATTGTCTAAATCTCCAAATTAAATCTGCAAACAAATAATTACTCGAGTCAACGAGAACAATTAATAGCATGTGGCCTCTGAGGACTGAATCTGCATATTGAATGAGCTCATTATCATAACAGTGAGAGATGGAGCAGAGCTGCAGGAGCTGCAGCCTTCAGCCTCCGATTAATCAGCTGTTTAACCCCCTCACACCGACACACAGATAAATACTCAGCAATTAAACACTCGACTGTTAACTATCCATCAAAGGTCTGAACCAGGAGTGTGTTTTTATTTATTAACAGAAACTCTTTTTCCTCTTGTGTAAAAGTTCTTTAATAAAGAGAAGTTAAAGTTAAATTCTAAATTAAATCTGAATTATTCACATCTCTGATTGAACTTTCTTCTTCATCTTCTTTTCTTCTGAAATCTGAAGAGGAGCGATCATGTGACAGAAGTGAAGATTAATCTGTTTTCAGTTTTATTATGTTATGTCATAATCTTCCAGATGAACACAGACTTATTTACATAAAGGATAAATGATCCGTCAGGACTTCTGGAACTTTGTGATGTCACAACGAAGCAGTCACCAAGCCCCGCCCACCTGGACCCACCATCCAAACCTTGCAGGATTTGGTTTCTCTGAGTGTTTTTACCTGAAATCTGATTTAATTTTATTGGATCACTCAGAAAAAGTCAGCCAATCAGAAGAGAGGCTCAGAGCCTCCTCTCTTCTGATTGGCTCACAGACACCAGTGAAACCACATCCAAACCAGTTCACTGGTCCTGGTCAAACATCTGACGTACGAACTGGAGGTATGGAGTTTGAAAGATGCTTTATCCAGTTGCATTGTGGGAAATGTAGGATCCAGTGTTTTGGGAGTTTGTCCCATCAGAGACTAAAAGAATGTCTGGATCTTCAAAGACTCTCCAACGTTTGTCGCTTCCTGTGAAGCGTCTCGTTTTGTTCTCCACCTGCAGCCAGCTGATGTTTCCTCTCTTCCCGCCTTTCAGTCACATGACAAGAAGAAAAAGACACAACGCTTTAACTCCTGTGATTAAAACTACAGCCTCTCACAGTTAGGTGTTAAAAAACAAAAAAACAAAGAGTGAGTGAGTGAATGAGTGAATCCATCATCATCAGAGTTTCCCGCTCTAACACAGACTGAGGATCTGAAACACTCAAACACACCATCACTTTATTTCCCCTCCAAATTCAAAGCATCATTTTTAATCATTTCCCTGAATATAATTGTGTTTTCCGTCCCCGCTGTGTTTTATTTGCCTTCAGCACAGAGGCTGAGCGGGGTCAAAGGTCAGAGGAGCGGCTGGCTAAACAGATCTGTTCATTAGCAAACAGCCGTTCACAACAGTGAGAGGCCACATCCATCACACAGGAACGCTGACAGCAGCAGCAGCAGGAGCTGGTTTCTCTCTTCGCCTTCACTCACTGATGATGAGTCACCTGCAGCCGGCAGGTCTGTCTGAGCCGCAAGGGTTAAACGTGACGTTCATGGATCATGGATCAGTCGTAAAAATCCTCATGTTCATCATCACACCCAGAGTCACTGTCATCTCTCAGCAGAGACAGGACCTTCTTCTTCTTCACCTTTCTAAAGCTTTTACTTTTGAACCAGTTTGTCCTCACCACTCTGGACCTGGACCTGGACCTGGACCTGGACCATGACCTGGACCTGGACCATGACCTGGACCTGGACCTGGACCTGGACCGGGACCTGGACCGGGACCATGACCTGGACCTGGACCTGGACCTGGACCTGGACCATGACCTGGACCTGGACTTGGACCGGGACCTGGACTAGACACACACACGGTTCTGTTTTAGCACATGAGGTATGTGACTACCTACAGTTTGGGCGTGTGGATGTCTCCAGAGACAAGAGGACAAACCTTTGTTATGCAGACACAAGATTTGCTTTTGATTGGTCAATTTCCAAGGAGGCCACAAAGACAACAATTTAAAAACCAACAAGATTATTATTATTATTATTATTATTATTATTATGATTATTAATAATAGTGATAATAATTAAAGCAAACATTAAAAACCTAAATAAAGATAAATAAAGGACTGAGTTTCAGTAAAACAACAAGAATAAAAACAGTAAATAAAATAAAATCTATTTGATCGTCCCTCTATAAACCAGCAATGTTATGGGAGTAAAAACAACAAAAGGTGAGAGACAGGAAACACCACAGAAGAAGAGACACAAACATCAGCAGTGAGGAAGCTGAGGAGAACTTTCTGAAGGGTTCATCAGTTTTACTGTTTGGTCTGTTGCTGCCATCTAGTGGCTTTATTTTGAAAATCCCCCACACTTCCACAGACGGTGTGTGTGAATTCACCAGATAAAGTGATTCTGTGTTTCTACCATGAGAGGCTGAACACACAAACTGCCCTGAAGGTCGAGGGGGAACTGGGCTGGATCCATAACACAGAGTCCAGAAGAGATCCACACCACAGCGACCTGGTTCTGAACTGGTTCTGACCTGGTTCTGGTTTCATGGTGATGTGTCTGGATCCAGATCAGTCTAATGTCAGTCAGACTGTTTCACTAAAACAAAGACTGACTCATTTTTAAGACAGAAACATTAGACACCTTACCTCCAGACTAACTTGGGCCTGAGACCAAAGTTACCATGGTAACAATTCATGACAGCTGACCAGTAGCACCCAACAACATAAGCAAGAACATAAAGCTAAATTTAAAATTTTTTTTGTTGAAATGTTATGTTCAGAACTGATCTGTCTGAGTCTTTGTAAAAGTTAAACAAAACAAAACATGGAGAGAGCGATAAGAGGGAAAGAGTTTTTAGAGACCACAGCCATTTTTTACAAATCAGGTTTTTGTTTTTATTGTTTCACTCTTCGCTGAATTTCCAACGTAAAACGTTCTTGTAGCTGATGAATTTTTCCAGTGGAAAAATAGAAATAAAAAACAGGACAGGAGCCATTTTCACTGAAGTGTAAGTCAGGAAATTTGCAAAAAAAATTCTAAAAAACATGTTTTCACTTGGCCATTATTGATTGATTGCAGATTGATGGTAAGAAATAGCAGTTTTCTGCAGCTAGCAGCTCCTCCACAGCTCGATGATCAACACATTATATCTCAGGTGTTGTGGTTTTTACGGGTTCAGGGTTCTAGTGTTCTAGTGTTCTAGTGTTCTCAGAATCCAATCCAACACGTTTTAAGAGCTTTTGAAACAGTTTAAGGGAATTTACTTCCTGTCCAAAAAGTCACTTATTATATCAAGTATCTTCATCCTTTGCTCCACAGTAAAAGTTGACTTTGTGAGCTTAAGAGACAGTTGGCCTGTGATTGGCTGAAAGGTGACAGGACAGTGACAACACTACTGTCAGGTAAATGACTAATGTGAAAATGTGACATTTAAGATTAAACTTCACATAAATAAAGTGTTATTTGGAAAATGCTAAGATGAAGTAAAAACAAAGATTTAAAAAAAAGTCCTCTAAAACAGTTGTTATGAAAATCAGATAAAACTCTGAGTGTCTGAGCAGGACGAGGTTTATTTGCTGTGTGTGTTTGTAACCTGTGAAATGTCAAACGGTGCCAGGGTCTTGGTTGCCTTGATGCAGCGGCGGTGGTCCAGCCGGGTCCAGCCCTGGCCACACTGCTGGAGACCATGTGGATATTTGAGCTTACACATTTGATCAGCCACTCTCCAGCTATATCCTGCAACACAGAGGAAACAAGTGTTGTGCTGTGGTCTGAGCAGAACATCACTCTGTTCATGAACATCAGCACCACCAGGAGGACGGCAGTCACCGCAGCAGGAGTCATGCCTCAGGGCTCAGCGGTTCTCACAGCACTGCACAGGAATATCAGCTGGAAACTCTGTTACAATGATTCTTAATTCTGCTCTCAGTCATTTAACTTTTCTGATGTTGAGCTAACTGCCTGTTTCAATATCAGTTTTCTACTTTTCTGTTTCCCTGAAACATCTACAGAGACAATGAGGACTCACCTCAGACGTGTTGTTCCTCGTCGTGTCTGGATGAGAGACCTGTCACACTTAAATATTCATCTCTGGTGCCCTGAACACATGTTGATTTAAATGTTCAAACATGAAAAATGAAGTGCCAATAGCTTCAATAAAAGACACGTAGCACCGCCTGAAAATATGATCTGAACCCACACCCTGGAAACATGAGGGTGGGCGGAGACGACCTCTAACAGCTCAGGGCTCTGTACACAGTGAGGGAGGCTGCTCCATCTAATGAGGACAATATACAGTACTGTTATTTTCTTACATAAGAATGTCACATATTTCAGAATTGATATTAAGCATATAAAGAATATATGTGGAACCTCCCAGGTTCTGTTCCGGAGGGAAGAAACCCTCATTTAAATTAACACAAACAACTGATTTCTGAATGATCTCAAACATCTTTGGTACTTCTTGGCCAACATGTCCATTAATATGGACGACTGAAAATACTAGAATTTTTTTTTTATTATTATAATTAATATTCCATTAAATGCATAGATATAAATTATTATTTTAAAAGCTCAATTTTATAGTAATATTAGCTGTGTTAATTAAATACTATGTTATTTATGTTACATATATGTATATATACACATTACATATATCATTTAATATTTTTTGTAATTTATTTATACATTTATTTATATATTGCTTTTTTAAAACCTGTGGTTTTATTGTAAAACAATTTGAGTTGCATTGCTCTGCATGAAAGGTGCTATATAAATAAAGTTCATTCATTCACTCATTCATTCGTTCGTTGCCCCCAATTATTTAATGTATTTATGTATCTACTTTTATTTTTAAATCTATTTTTCTGTATCCCCAGACCTGTGGCTAAAGCTCACAACAAAAATGCAAACCTCAAGTCTTCATTAATCTGAGGTACACTGTAAAAAAAGATCAAAATTTTACAGAAAATAAGGTTTTCTAACAGTAATTTCCTGTTTAAGCCAAACTTCTATTTTAAGCATCATGCCAATAATAATGAATTACATTTATTTCCCATTTTCCCAAGATCAAACTTTTATGACCTTTTTGAGACTCTTATTTTGAAAGTGTCTGTGCTTGGCAGTATAAATTTCATATGGTTTGTACAACAGAGCCAATAATTCCCTCTTACCATGTTGAGACTTTTAATTCAAAGAGCTGGATGTTGGTCTGAGCCATCAACCTGGGGCCGGCCAGCACTGCCTCTCTGATGCCACATGATCCTTGAGACTGAATGACCAGCGAGTCCTCACGGTCCCTCTGGACCACGTGGCCACCGGGTGAAGACGCAGAGCCGGTTGCAAACGGCCTCCACCAGGCGGCTAACACTGGCCCAGTTTGCAGGGCCCGAGTTCAGTCCAAGAAGACAGCTGAGAGATAATCAGAGAGCAGTGTGTGTTAATATAGATCTGATATTCATTAGAGGAAACAGTGATATCTGAAGTGAATCTCACCTCTGGAGACTCTCCTTCCCAGGACAGGAGGTGTTTTCCCCCGTCGCTGCCTTGAACTGTCACCTGGGCTGCCTCTCCTGGTCTCTGGGAGGGAAGACAACTCGCTCTTCCTCCTGCTCTGTCTGGCAGGTGTTGCCAGGAGCTTGGACGTACTTGGCACTGGCTTGAGGAAAAAGGTTTTGGATCAAAAATGAATTTTATGTTTGCATGAAATGATAATACACATTATACCTAATCACAAGCTCTGAGACACACGCATGTACCTGGGATGAAGTGGTTAAGGTGGAAACCTGAAGGCTGACCCCGCCCTCTGTCAGTCTACCAGTCTCTGTACAGCTGCACCTGCTGGGTCCTGAATGCAGCTGAGGCTCCTCTGTGTCTCCATGTGTCCTGGATGCAGAGAGAATCTGTCACAAGTTTGAGTTAAGTAGGGGTAAGGGGTGGACCCAAATGCAGAGAAGGTAGCAGTGTCAAACAATTTTATTCCAAACAAACACGAGTCACAGAAACACACACCAAACCCCACAAACAATGATCCCACAAGGACAAGACAGAACAAGGGCTTCTTAAAGGAACAGAACTGATTAGTGATGGAGAACAGGTGGGGAAGCAGACACAGGTGGGACACATCAGGGAATTAACCAAAGGAAGCAAAACTAGAACTCAGACACTGGGGTGACATGACTATCAAAATAAAACAGGAAGTGCACGGGGAAACAGAGCACAAGACAGGGAAGACAAAACTAGACACCAGAAACTCCCAAACCAGAAACACTCAAAACCCAGAACAGAAACCCAAAACCCAGAAAACCAAAAACCAAGAAAGTCCAAAAAACAAAACCCTGGAGCCTCCAGGCTGAGACCATGACAGAATCCAGCAAAGAGACGTCCAGGGTGACGTGGAGATCCTGGATATATGTGATGTGGCTTTTGCATTTTTATTGTTGCTGTTGTATTTGTGTTGCAGTTTTTGTATTTGTGTTGTTACTTTTGTATTTGTATTTGGGCTTTGGGTTCTCCAGGGCTCGCTCTAGTTCTGATGGAGGCAATGCTCATCTCATCACATGACAACGCTGTGGGCAGTGTGTTGTATGCTTTGTGTATTAATAAATAAACTGAAGTATGGACGATATCATCATGTTTGAGCGCGCTCTAAAAAGGAGAGTGGTATGATACAGTATATGAATGAAATTCAACCAACCAGGTGTAAAAATGTGTAATTTTCTTATAAACATATTAGAACAGAAACAACAGAAATCTCACTGCCCTTTGAACACACTGCAGTCCATATCCCAAACAGTGATGATAATTCCTGGCCAGCAGGTGGCGCACTGTGTCTTATGTATGTGAGTGATCATAAAGTGCATCCATCTACTTCTCTCTCAATATTCTTACCTTGCAGCCTTTTTGCAAAAATGATTTCTGTTGTAGACATCCTACAAAAAGAAGCAAAAGAAAAATAATCAATAAAACCTAATGCATTGAATTAAATGAACTTTCACAGAGTTTTATATACAGCCAAGATGAAACAAGGTGCGTGCAGCTTGAGCATGAACATATACAACGGAAGGGATTTGTGCTGCCATTTGAATATCAAGGCACTATGAATATGCAAATGATCAGGAAGTAGATTGTTTCCTCCTCCTGCAGTTGTAGCATTAAAACAGAGAATGTAAGTGAACAACAGCTGTAAAGACAACAAGGTCAGTAACACTGTCATTCATCATCATGTTGTATTCACCACTGGTAGTCCAGGCTGATGAGAGCCAATCAGGAGAGACCGTGGCTGTGACCTCATCGTTTACAAAGGTCTCTGTCCAGTTTCTGTCCGTCCACACTACAACACAACCCCAGAGTTTTCAAAATAAAACGGGTCCATTTCCAAACACACTCTGGAGTAGTGTGGATGTCAGGAATTACTGTGGCAGGAGACACAAGTTTTTAAAATAAATGTTGTATCACATGTCACAGTATTGATTACAATGTGTCAATAACAGAGACGCTCTGATAATGTATTGAGATAATATATAATGGGACATATTATGTTGACAGTTCCACCTTAAATTGTAAAATCCATGACAGTATTCCATAAACAAAGACACTGATAAAAAATATAAATAAAGTCAATAGTAAATTGATGCAGTATAAAAATACAAAATATTAGAACTGCAAAAAGGGATCAATTACTACACAATATATATAGTATACAGTTTTTCAAGGCATAACCAAATGGCAGCTTTGATGGCAAAAACAAGGCATAATGTAATCACAGTCATCAGACTTGTGTAAATAGTAAATTGTGATTTAACCAGGAATATTCCATATAAAACTCAGATGGCCACTGTCTGTGAAGATTCTTTGTCAGTCTCCCATATGGAAAGAACAACTCAGGAAGAACGCTGCTGTTCCAATTGCAAATGGTCCTCCTGTCCTCCGGAGCCCGTTCTTCTGAGTTCAACTTATGATGTTCGAACTGTGACGTCCGGACTCGACGTATCGAGAAACGGCTCCAGTCTATTTTTGGACTGGGCCGTGCACATTGAAGACAACAGGAGCCTCCATCTCCACTGAAGCACAAGCTAGGACTTATGAGATCATGCACTGAGATATACATCAGTGAAACCAAAGAACCACTAAACAAACACATGGCTCAACACAGGAAGAGCAGCTCCACAGGCCAATACTCGACGGTTCACCTGCAGCTGACAGATCAGCGACACTCCTTCACTGACACAAGACATTTCACACAGGGATTACAGGTGGGTCAACAGAAGAGGAGGTCTGTGACATCACTTATCCCCCACCTACAATGCAGGTGAATACAATGTCTTTTCATTCACACTTGGCTCCAAGTGACTCCACCTGCTCAAACGACTTGTGATAAGTGACAACGACGCCACACAGGTTAAATACCTGGGTCTCCCCACCAGCCGGAGCTGAAGAAGTTGCCCTTGATGCAGCTTTGCCTGGATGACATGGTGAATGTGGTTTATCAGCAGCACTGTGGCACATAAACATGTTCTCTCAGTACAGCACTTTCACATACTAATACATGATTTGTAAGTTGTAGATTTGAAGCCAACGTGCTTACTGCCGTCAGCCACAGATCAGTCTGAACATGGTATATTATTATTAGATATATTAATATTACTCATTGTTCATCCTATGTACATCCTAGATCCCACCTGTGCAGGTAATCGGATGAAATCCTGAGTGGTAGGCGAAGCACAGCACTGCTGAAACTTCATGGGACAATATGAGAGAATTAGAAAAAGGGATGTGAGAGAAAACAACTTCAAAAGAGCAAAATGCATGTAGCGTTTGTATTTCAGTTCTTCCTCTTTATGTTGGCCAAGCAGGAACCACTCCTGGCGTCTGTGGGCCAGAAAGCTCAGATGTGTGAGAACAGATAACACTCACTAACTGTCACTTCATACACCATTGTGTTTTCATTGAGTTGGAGAGATCACTGGGTTGTAAAATCTCCTCAGGGCACCAGACTAAATTATTGGTGCTGAAAACATATCAAAAGTAATAAGTTGCATCGCTTTGATGAAGTAATTAAACGTTAAACGTCATCAGATGACGTGTGGCCTGTGTGGGCTGATATATTGACCTGCCAAGCCTGTAACTTTCTACACGTGCAGGAGCAATAAATTCATGCAACTAAACTGCTTCTCAATCTGTTTCCTCACAACCAGCATTAAAATGATCTGTATTCATGACTGGAAATTTGCTGAAGTTGAGGTGTGAGGTGTGTTTAAGATGCTCTATCGGGAGTTGGGTTGGACTGTTCAGGCTGATTTATACTTGTAGGCGAGAGGTTTATAAACCCTTCACATGGACTTGCAAATACAGATTTACACATGACTCCTTTTCTTTCTCATCTGACCCCAGAGCAGGTTTAACTTGTCAGTTATGGTTGAGTAGCCGTGAAATATATGAATGAAAACTTGAAAAACTAGAATCTCCTCCTTCTTGTTGTCTGCCTCTGCCACCCAGGCTGGTTTCACCCTACACCCCTGTTCATCCAGAGTCATATATCAACCATGTTGAAAATGTTTGTCATAATTGCTGTGAAGTCTTGAGTGATGGCTAAAAAGTGTTTTGTGAGGTCACACTGACCTTGACTGTTGACCTAATCAGTTCTTCCTTGAGTCCCAGGGAACATTTGTGTCAGATTCCCTTGAGGAGTTCCTGAGACATCACGTTCACAAGGCCAAAAACCTGTTTTGAGAGGGGGGTGGGGGTGGGGTGGGGTGGGGGTGGGGGATGGGGACCCAGGAGTTCTTTTATTACTTTCCTCAACATAGTGAGACACAACATTCCTCAGCTACACTGTGCGGTTTCATGTGTGGATGGAGCAAAGGATCAATACATTGTTTAATGGGTGACTGGTGCTCTGGGCTGTTGGTATGCTGCTACCTGGTCACCTGATGTGTCTCTGTGTATGTGTCTGTTTACTTATGTATCTGTGTGCTAATGTGTGCTAATGTGTGCTAATGTGTGCTAATGTGTGCTAATGTGTGCTAATGTGTGTGTGTGTGTGTGTGTGTGTGTGTGTGTGGCCAGCTGTATTTAATCGTTAAGTGATGGTCACTCCTTAGTTACACCTGGTTAAAACAGGGATTACAGTGAGTGGTCAATCCCAGACAGGTACCTCCTCTCACCTATAGCTTCCTATGTCCTGAGAGAGGAGACTCCGCCCTGCTTCCATGCTTCTATCTATCTCTAGTTGTCACCTTCTTCATGCAAGTCTTGAGTTTATTTATTCAACAAATTACTAAAAGTTCTGTCACCACGTTCAAAGCATCTGCAGCCACACAGGCACAAACATGGACACATTGCTATTTCCAAATACACAGGGATAATGTTTTACCACTTAACCCTATCACAGTTTTTCTCAGTCGCTTTGGTTCGTTTCTCAGATCAGAATTGAGATTCTCAAAACTACTTGTTCAATCTTCACATCATTGTGTCACTTGTGCAAATCAAAAAAGCAGTTTCTCATTTCTTTGAACAAGTTGCAAATGCTTTGGTTCATCATGCAAATGATTATGAACAATTCTCTGCTGTTTCCTACATTATCAGTTGCTTATGTCATGTTGATCAAAATGTATTATAATGGGTCTCTGTTGAATAGTCTCACCCCCCACAACATTTAAGCATTAGTTCATCCCATAAGTCTTTACATGCAAAATGGTTGAACAAGTTGTCATAATATGTCAAACATATCTCTATACATTTCCATTAGACTTATTTTTCTAAATCTGTCCTGAATTGGTAAATCGCTCCCAGGTGAATCTTGACTTTCTCTAACGAAGGGAAATGTTTGAAGCATTAGATCAACAAATGATCAAATAGTTTCCTGAAATAGCTCAAAGGTGCATCTCATGAACCATCAACTGGCAAGTATATATATATATATATAGAAGGGTGCAGCCAGATGTTGGGAGAACAACTGTGTCCTCAATCATTCAGACTTTTCGTCGAGAGAGCAGGTATGTAATCTAACAATAGGACCTGTACTGTAATACTGTAGACTTTCTGTAATGCTTCATACAATATTACAGTATTCCACTTGCATTTTACAATATACAGTAAGTATATTTTATACAGTGACATTTTATCTTACTCAACTTTGTGTTTTGCATTACTATATTTTTTCCACATAGGACTGCAAGACAACTTCACAGGGGTGGCAGAGGGCCCCTGTTCACACCTGAACAGGAGGAGGCTATTTGCACCATGGTTATAGAAAACAATGCCATAAGACTAAGGGAGATAAAGAGTGCCATTATAGAGGACAACAACATCTTTGAAAACATCCAAACAGTCAGCATCTCAACCATTGACAGGCTGAAAAGACACCAAATGAATATGAAGCAGCTGTTCACTGTTCCATTTGAAAGAAATGGTGAAAGAGTGAAGGAGCTGCGCTACCAGTATGTACAGGTAAAACATGTATGAGCAT
Source organism: Seriola aureovittata (assembly GCF_021018895.1). NCBI lineage: Eukaryota > Metazoa > Chordata > Actinopteri > Carangiformes > Carangidae > Seriola > Seriola aureovittata. Next base: position 935,876 of record NC_079364.1, read on the forward strand.
GCAGTAACTGTACCTCAGAGGAAACAGTACAACATTGATATACAGTACAGTAATTGTGACCTTTACACATTTGCTATGGCTGCAGAAAAGAAGTTGCAATATGTGCTGTATACATTTGATGTAACTGTATCTTGTCCAAAATGAAAATGCATGTAATTCATAAAACTCATTTTGTGTCTTCTGGATATAGCGTATGATGGAACTGGAAGCAAGTGAACCACCGCACAACTTCATCTACATGGATGAGGCTGGCTTCAACCTAACGAAACGCAGAAGGCGTGGTCGAAATATCATCGGCCACAGAGCTACAGTTGATGTGCCGGGCCAACAGGGCGGGAACATAACCATGGGTGCTGCTATCTCTGAGAATGGTGTGTTAAAGCATATTCCCTTTATTGGGCCAAACAATACGGAGCGTCTTGTCACCTTTTTAGACACTCTCTACAGGGATCTCATCCCTGAACAAGACAGGGGTCAGATTGGAGATGACTTGCCAAAGTACGTGATAGTTTGGGACAATGTCAGTTTCCATCGCTCCAACATCATCAGGCAATGGTTTGCGACCCACAACAGGATGCTGATGGAGTTCCTCTCACCCTACTCCCCATTCCTTAACCCCATTGAGGAATTTTTCTCAGCATGGAGATGGAAAGTTAATGATCGCCAGCCACATACACAGATGACCCTTCTGGCTGCCATGGTTACAGCGTGTGATGACATCACAGCAGACGCCTGCAGAGGCTGGATAAGACACTCTAAAAGATTCTTTCCACGCTGCATCACAAGAGAAGATATTCGTCGTGATGTGGATGAGAATTTGTGGCCCAACAGACAGGAAGGTCAGGAGGTGTAGGAAGACTGCACTGTAATTCCTACAGCGCTGCATGTACAGTTTTCCCTAAGGAGATTGTCCTATGTTCACATTTCTACTTTTGTTTTTTTCTTTGTGCTATGCAGTGCTGTCTTTTTCCTTTCTGTATCACAATGACAAAGTCTGTCAACAAATACAGTACAAACAGTAAAAGCGTAAATGTGAATCTTGTCCAGTCTCTTGCAATCAATCTCCCACATACACTAAGGTGTAACTTACAATTTACAATAATTGTCATCAAAACTTTAGCCACAGTTTACATCAGAACATCCCTCCAGAGTAAACTGTTATATTGACAACACGACTAAGCAATTTGACTCTTATCCGTACACAATAACACAAGGACTTGTCATCTGATGGCAGTGACATGTTCATTGACACAGATATTTACTTTTGAGAGATGAACTAAGGATTTTGAGCAAGAGACTGGCTTTTGCAGGTAATCCATGGTGTTTTGCTATTTGTACGAATTGTGTTCTAACCCGGAAACATGAGCGATCTCTCCAAACATCTAATAAAAGCGTTTTCCACCGCCGAGCTCGTGGTTCATCTGTCGTGGCTCCAGGTGTGTTCTGTAGCTGCAGCCTGGAGCCTGAACACAGAGTTAACTGAATTACATGAACACGGGTTGAAGATAAAAAACTAACCATTAGCCACAGGACTCCTGCAGGTTAAGGATTGCTGAAAATGTGTCAGCCTCTCTGCCAGATGTAATGAAATTCGCGTTCCTAAAATATTGCATTCACAAATGAGTTTCTGTGTGTTATTATCTTATTATTCCATCTGATTTGACATTTATGTGTTTTGACATGTTTTATGTTCATTTCATGGCTTTGTTGCACAACTAGCTCAGCTGGTTTGCTCTCTATTCCCACACGTCCAACAAGGACAATTAGCCAAGACCATAATCCATAAAGCTGCTGTAATATTGTACCAACATGCACTGAGTACATTATTCCTCTGGCTTTATCTTTACTTGCCATTACTGCAACTTCCTGACTATGATGTCTGACACTTAGCCCCTCCCCCCCCTCCCCCCTCCCCCCCCTCCCCCCTCTCCCTTAGAGCTGCATAGTTTCTCTTCAGGCAGAGCCCCACCTGTGCAGAGGAGGGCTTCATTGAAACAGCCTGGTTCGACAGTAGTCTGTAAGTAATCCGGAGAATTACTAGAAATATGATACGCTCCATTTCCAGGACTCATTTTATCTGCTGTGGTGCCTTTCTTCTCATCCTTTTGGGGTAAGTCTTCCACCTATAATAATAAGAGTTGTTGTTTTTACCACTCTGAAAATGGTAGTAGTTGTGAATTGTATGTTTAAGGCTTCAGCGTTTACATGTGTTCATCTGAAGTGACTGACAAGTGAGGGACGTCACTCAAGCTTTTGTTGAGAGAAAAAATCATACAAGTAGTGTTTGAGTGAAACTGAATTATAATAAAGAGGCACGTTTATAATGACATGCACCAAGGAGGTTATGTTTGCTTGTTTGTTAGAAGGATTATGAAAAAACTAACAAACATGAGGGAGGAGACGTAGGCGTGTCGACCAGACGGTTCGCTTGTTGTTTCTTAACTACAAGAACATTTTCCGTGTTGTGTTGAACTGCTGCAGATCACACGTACGAGTGTGTTCACTCACTGATAATACCAGCTCTGTCTCCACATACAGTTTGCAGGTTACTTGAATGTTGGTTTTCTTTTCGTTGTAAATGAATCTCTATCTATATTTATATGTTTCATGTCTGTGTCTTATTCAGAACTGAACTGAAAGGTGTGTTTTCTGTAATGTCCATAGTGTAGCTGCCATCAGAGATAGTCATACAAGTTCATTTAATAATTTAAGTTAAAAATTAGAATAATTTTATGTTTGGATAAAAATATTTATTTCGTGTATTAACATGATTATTAGTTAGAATAAAACATACATGAAAAGGAGCTGTGTAATATTTGATAGTGTTCTTTGCGTTGTTGTGGGTTGGGTTTTTGGTGAGTTGCGCACTGAGCAGGTGCACGGGTAAGATAGACACATAGACTGTAGATAAAAACATGAACACTACCTGGCTGTACCTGTCATAGGCCGCTGCCCATAAAAGACTGATTGAATGCTGAACTAAAAGACGTTTCATAAAAAGTGTTTATGTTGTGACAAAAGACTGGAAGTCAAATAATGTTTAGTTTAGTTAAGAAAAGAAAAACCCCATAAAATATAAATAAATACAGTAAATATTTATTTATGTTTAAAAATGACTTATAATTATAGTTTTATATAACTTTAGAATGAACAAATTAATTACAATGTACAGATATTATAAATATATGTGAAATATCAGTTCATTTCAACTATAGGACTTTTTCACCGCAGACATTTTGACATGTCACAGTAAAAAAAAACACGAGTAAATCATTGAATCAATGATTAATGGCTGAATTCCATTTAGCTGCTTTAGTTTCAGAATTTATTCTCTTGAGGAGTTCTCAAGATGTTGCATTCACAAGGCCAATATCATGTTTTGTGAGGTCACTGTGACCTTGACCTTTGACCTTTAGCCAACAAAATCTCATCAGTTGGAATGTGAGTCCAGGTGAACGCTTTTACCAAATTTGAAGAAATTCACTCAAGGCGTTACGGAGATATCGCGATCAAAAAGCCAAAACCGCATTTTGTGAGGTTGCCATGACCTTGACCTTTGACCTCTGACCCCAAAATCTAATCAGTTCATCCTTTAGTCAAAGTGAATTTTTGTGCCAAATTTGAAGATGTTCCTTCAAGGCGTTACTGCGATATCGTGTCCGTGAGAATGAGGCGGACGGACAACTTGAAAACAACATGGCTGCCGCTCTGACTGTTGCCGGCATGGAGGCATAAAACAAGTTACGTGTTGTCGAGGTTTCTAGGGGACAGGAGGGCGGGAATGGCGACGCAAAGCGAAGATCCACTAGTGGACACGCCCACAGTCACACTGTCATGACACATACCATTAAGCCACCATTAATTATTATGAGGATTATTGATTATTATATATGATTATAACTAATCCTAAAGGAAAAACCTCAGAGAGAACAGAGTCACTGAGGGTTTATCAACAGAGTCTCCCTGACGTCACCAGGAAACAACAAAGGAGTGGCTTTACAGAGAGAGGAAGGATTAGTCATGCTGGATTTTAATTTCTCAATGGTGTTAATGTGAATGTTAGATTAAAATTTCAATTTTATCTCTAATTTGGTTGAAAATAAATTTGGTTTCTTTGTTTTTACAGCGGTTCATTTTAAAAAAGAACATCTCTTAATTTGCAGTTCTGACATTTTTTGTAGCATCATTTTATCTCATTGTGTAGCTGCTTTTTTAAAAGCCTAATAAACCTACATTAATGATATTTTTATACTAACAATGAACCAGTTATGTGGTTTATACTAGGTAGAAATAAAATGACTTACATTTACTCTGAGTAAACCTTACTGTATTTTATTCTAAAAAGGGGAAGGAGAGGTAGTTTTGTGATACTCCGCGACTTTCTCTAAATCCAACTTCTCTGCTCGTTCATTCTCTCTGTAAAACAAAACCAGTGTCAAACCGATGCAGAACGTTTTCCCATCCAGCACCCAGCATTGTTTAATTTGCAAATACACTTGCTGAGCACTCTGGGTCGTTATGGTATGAAAATGAGCTGTGGTCAAACCTGACCAGCAAAACCCTGGTCGGGTTACTTTATGGCTGCAATATGAAGACAGTAACATGAGCCGACATGGGCAGGTGCACGAAGCGTGTACGTTCCGCCTGTAAAGCTTAACATGTTTGGATAAGTCATATTTCAACACCACATTCGAAGGTCTTTGTGTTGCACTGTGCGTTGTATGTTTGACAATAGATGTGGACATAAATGAGGCTCTGCATAGAAGCATTCTTTCTAACTACCTGGTAAATCCACCACAGCTCCCTAATGACCCTAAAGTGTTTGTACTTTTCGTGATTTAACATAAAAGATGTCTAACATTGCTTCTCTGTAGAACTGTGTGCAGAGCATTGATTCGCTCAGCCTCGCCACAGACAGGATCTAATTGTATGGAACACTGCACCATTATAATAGCAGTCCACCGAGGTGCAAGTGTGCCTGGTTTTAAAAGAGAATGGGAGATGGCACTCCCATTGGTTTATTGCATATTATCCCTAAATACTATCATGATTAATAACAATAATAATAATGATGTTAATAAACTTTATTTGTATAACACTTTTCATACAAGAAATGTAGCACAAGTGCTTTACAACAAAGAAATTACCTGCACCAAGTGCTTCGCATGAAAAGACATAAAACGAACATAAAACATTGTGAAAAGCATCGATCTACAATGAAAAACATTAAAAACATTATTGTAAAATGAATAAAATAATAAATCATTAAATAGGCAGATATTTAAAGGAAGTGCTGAGCATAAATGTGGTGTAAAGTGCAAATGTCAGAGCTAGTTAAAGGCTAAAGTGAAGATTTGAGCTTTAAAAATACTGGCTTCTCCGATATCTATAGGTATCTATACCTGATACTTGTATGTAGTGTGTTCCACAGCTTTGGGCTGCATCCCCAATTTTCCTCCGCCTGTTGTGGACCTTTCAGTAAAGCAGCAGTAGATGACCTCAGTGTTCTTGAGTTTGGGATGTAGCTTGGTCCTCGCCCATTAAGGCCTTTGGGTATAAGGAGGAGGATCTTGAAATCAATTCGAAATGTAACAGGAAGCCAGTGCAGAGCAGCTGAAACTGGACTAATGTGCTCTCTCCTGGTTAATGGCTGAGCGGCAGAGTTTTGAATTAGATTAATTAAGAGACTAAGTACAACCCTTTTGAACCATGCGTCTGGAGCAGAGACTCTTTTTTTCTGCTGTTAAAATGGCAAAAGTGGATATGGACATGCCCTAAATGCACTTGCACCACGCTGTTAAAATCGAATCCTCTGTCTTGCTGTAAAATATATCCAGTCCACTTAGCGTCTGTTTCATGGCGCTCATCCAAGTTTTCAGTTGTCTTGTTAGGCTAGATTTATGTATTTAGACCTCACAGTCTCTCACACCACAGCAATCCTCTCTTCCACTCATCAACAAACATGGAGGTTTTGCTCAGATCACAAAGGGGAAATGTTGATGTTAAACCAGGTTAACTCATTTACAAGGTTCTCTGGGAGATTTGTGTACTGTCACTGCTCACAGCCACTGGGTGTTATCAAGAGTTAACAGATTTCACTATTAACTATTAAACCAGTTGGTAGTTTGGTGACTCATTGGGAGTCAGACTGGGAGGTGTAGTCTAACTTGACGGGTTTTATATATTGGACGCCTGTCAGCAAAGACAAACACACTATTCAAGACTCTGACTGAACAGGCTTTTCCAAAATCATGAAAAGCCCCTTTTTACCAGGCGAGGCAAAGCAAATGTTTCTGTATAGGACATTATCACACACAGAGGTCATTCAGTGTGTTTAACAGAAATAAAAGAAGCATAAAAATAGAAGTAAAAAGCCCAATAAGAAGAAAACAGCATAAAGACACAGATTATAAAACAGGTACTATCTAATTAAAGTGTAAGATTAAAAGATTAAATGAAGGCAGAGGAGAACACAGCAGTTTCAGCATCTGTCTAAAGGGTGGGGCAGATTGGATCTCCATTGGGGGGCTGGTTCCAGCAGGGGGCAGCATAGACCTGAAAGCCACATCACCCCGTTCAGTTTTAAGTCAAGGCTCCACTGACTGACCAGCTCCTGCTGATCTGAGAGACCTGTTGGCTCATAAACATGGAACATTTCTGAAATATATTAAGGGCCCAGACCATTTAGTGACTTACAGACAATGAGTACAACTTTGAATTGAACTCCCTATCTGACTGGAAACCACAGCACAGACCTGAGAACTGGAGTAACATTCTGTTTTCTTAGTTTGAGTAAGAACCTGAGCAGCAGCATCTGAATAAGCTGTAGCTGTCTAATGGTTTTATTTGATAAACCAGTGAGGAGACCAGTGTAGTTAAAAATAAAAAAATTGAATGGAAAAAAACTGTATTCTTTCATTGTACCCTCATCATGTCTCTGGTTAACTCGTACCTGTTGTCTTCACAGAGCCATCTATGTCTACTCAGGATATCCACCTCTATTCAACAGGTAAGAGATGATGCACCAATTCAAATGCAGTGAAGAAACTATGAAACCAATGAACCACCTCACTGACCAAACCCACAGTAACTCACGAAAGTCTATGAACAGAAAGTATGAAAACAGTGTAAAACTGCACACAATGAAAGGTATTTATTAACTCTGCCACCACCACTCTGTGTTTTCCTTTTCAGCTTTTGCCAGCCATGTGATAATTTCCGTGATCCAGAATTAAAGTTTATAGAGATCAAGGGTTGCCCGGAAAAAGGCAGCTGGAGGATCAGAGACCTAAAAATGGAAACTGGGTGAGATTCCACTTTTCACACAACAGCTGGTTCAAATACAGCTGCCTATTTACACTTGGTGTGACTCTACCTCATATTCTTGTTATAAAACACAGTCTCAACCACTGTGACACAGATAATAAATGGTGCCAGGTCATAAAAGTACCATCATCAAAGAATATGAAGAGGAAAGATGGACGTAGCCTCTTTGATGTCACCCACAGGTTTCTGAAGAGCGATTCTGAAGCTCAGAGTGAGCTGCTCCACCGTCGCCATCTTGGCAGTGTCTGACTCCGTCCCTACCTCCCAGCTAATGCAAAAATGGTCAAACAGGAGAAGCGTGTGGAGATAAGGCTTTGGTGCATATTGGTTTGTGGCAGGCATATGCTCACCCACCTGTCACTCAAAGACGCCACGCCCTCAATCCTCCATAACTTTAGTCCTTAATAAAATATAAACAGGTGAGTTATATAAACAGGTGTCATGAAGGAGGAAATCAGCTCTAGAGACCAAAATAGTTCTTGTACCAGGCTGTAAACATGTTTATTCTGCTGTAAAGTTGGACATTTTAACTTGGGAGTCTATGGGGACTGACTCAGTGTTGGAGCCAGACTCTAGTGGCCATTAGAGGAACTGCAGCCTTTTAGCGCTTTAATTATTCAGCCTTGGAGCTTGATGCTTGAGTCCAAGCCATGAACACTAGTACTCGTGTAATAATGTAGTAATGACTACTGAGTACTCTTGGGTCGGAGCACTGATGCATTGATGCTCGGTCCCATCAAAAGATGGTTTAGCGTCGTGTATTTTCCGTTATCTTTTTGTGCAGTGTTTATCCCTGTATGCACCTATGGCCAAATGAGTTTCCTCTTTTGAATAATAAAATACAATTTGATTTGATTTTTGCTTTTCTCTTCCAGAGTGAAATATGCTCAGCCAAGCACACAGAGAGGGTAAGCTACTGAAAACAGATTTTACATTATTCTACTCTACATTTATACATGACCACCTGGTTGTTGTTTATCACAAATTTAAAGCTAAGTGACTGTGAAGTCACTTTTTCTGAAAGCTGACATTGTTCCTGGAATTGTAGAGCAGTTACCCTAACTTGCTGTGTGTCTATATCCCAGTGAGACCAACAAGCACCGCTGATTATTTGACCTTAATGCTGCTCAAATTATAAGGCAGTAGTTCTCCTTTGCCAAGATAATCCATCCACTTGACAGGTGTGACATATGATTATGCTGATTACACAGCATCATTAATGCATAGGTGTGCCTTAGGCTGGTCACAATGAAAGGTCACTACAAGATGTCGAATTCTGTCACAATGCCACAGCGTACAGTCAGCATGCTGATTGCAGGAATGTCAACCAGAACCTGACGACCACGTAACACCACACTGGCACGAAATTGGCACATACGCCTTCCGTTGAGATCGTTTGAGACTGGCAGCACGAACAGACAATGAGGTTGCTGCCATCCACAAACACCTCAGACAAGCAATCCTCCATGCGCGTCGTCCACACCAGGGTCTGGATCTGACAGCTGACTGGTGTCACAACCGTCTTGTCTGGGCTAACACACATGTCCGAGGGGCCTTTACTTGCTGGAAAACAGTGCTATTCACAGATCCGTCCTGTTTCCGTCTTCACCGTACACATGGAAGATGGCATGACTAGTGACTATTATGCTGATGCCACATTGTACACAGATTGGCCCATGGAGGTGTGATGGTGTGGGCAACCTGTATGCATGACGATATTGGGACAATATTCTGAAACCGGTTGTCCTACTGTAAATCCGCCGTCATCCCCTTACATTCCAGCAGGACAACGTTGCCTGAATTTGTATGCAGCTTCTGGTGGACGAGAATCTAGAGGTTCTCGGGTGGCCTGTATATCTCCCTGATATGTTGTCCATGGAACACCTTCGGGATGTTCTGCATTGTCGTGCGCACCAACGTGTTCCACTTCCTGCTAACTTCTGCCAGCTCTGTGTGGCCCTCCAAGAAGAGTAACACCATTTCGCAGGGTACTATCAACAATCTGGTGAACTCCACACAAAGGAGATATGTTGCACTTGTGAAATCAGACCACTGACCCCCGTGTTGTTTAATGGTCTGTACCACCAGATGTAAACTTCCTGGACAAGTTTTGTCCATTGTTTTCTTCATTCAAAGCTGAATATACTGTAAGTTTCAGATTTGCAGTGTGATGTCTAATACTTCTTTGTTCTCCCCAGACGCACTGATGTGAACGCAGTGACAAACTGGAACGCTCCTCTGGTCTGGGAGGGAACCTTTGACCCTGTGGTTATAGATGCAATCTATAAGAGGCTGGACCCAAGAGTGGCTGTGGTGGTTCTCGCTGTTGGAAAGTAGGTACACAGGATATTATTATTATTATTATTATTATTATTATTATTATTAGGAGTGAGGTTTGACCTGACCCACTGCTCGATGCTGAGATCTAAAACCTTATGAACCTGAAAATGTAAAGCCACCTTATAAATCCTACTTAACATCTATATTGTATTTGTCTTGTCTTCACTCCATCTGTACAGATACACCCGTTTCCTGAAAGGCTTTCTGGAGTCGGCTGAAAAGTACTTTCTTGTTGACTTCCGGGTCACTTACTACATCTTCACAGACAATAAACAAGATGTTCCCAAAGTGAGTTGTTGCTTGTTAATATGTATAAAAGTAGATTTGGGCCTGGCACTGCTAAACGACCCAACATGTACCAGTAAATACTACAAAATAAAATTTCTAGTCACTTTGTACGTTTATTTTGCTCTCAGTGTTTCCTAAGAGAGAGGGTCAGTCTAGCTCTGTTGTTACTGTCACCAACAGTGGTCCATTGTGCATTGACGTGGCTTGTGTTAATAATGTACAGTAGTTCTTCACTGCACTCCATGATTATACTTTTTCATAGCAGACATTTGCTTAACAGAAAAATCTGGTACCTGAAAAAACTTCTGATAAGATTAACATCTAACCCAGCACGCAAAGCAGAGGGTCAGATAGATCGTTAGTTACACCTCTGTACTGTACAGTAAGTGATAACTGACGATGATAGTTGACAGTAAGTCAATGTTGCTAAAAAATTACAATCAGAATTAGTTTGATTTGTTTTATTTGTTCACCTGACTGATCAGATTGAACTGGGTACGGGCAGGAAGATCACAGTTCTCGATGTCCCTAGTGCCACCCGCTGGCAGGATGTAGTACTGAGCCGGATGAAATGGGCCACCATCGCCATCGACAAACAGGTAAGAAGTGAAATGTGGAGGCTGTATACAGCATGAGAGCTAGTGACACTTTAATCTGGTTATAGTGGCTGTGTTAATTTGTGTGCATAAAATAAAACCCACACATATTGCTTATTGGTTATATTTAATCATTTATTTTAGTTTATCTAATCGATGCTGTTCATAATGATTTTACCCTACATCTCATCTGTCATGATTTCAGATCCGTAATGAAGCAGATTATCTTTTTATGATGGACATCGACAGTATCTTCCACAGCCGCTTCGGAGCAGAGTCCCTCAGCCCGCTATCTGCTGTGCTTCACCGTGGCTACTACAAGGTTTTAATCTTCCTCCTACAGTATTTATCTTCAGTTAATGGAAGTCTTCACTTACTGTCTGTTCTTGTTTGTTTACTTTTGTTTTACCTTTGTGTTGAGCAGTTATTGTTGAATGATATTGTCTTTTTTTCTGATGACCCACAGTATTAACTTCCTTCCCAGGTATCATCCACTGATATCATTTTTAATCCATATTTTATTCAATATGCTTTACCTCAGAAATACAGGAATTATTTTCCATATGAGCGTCGGGGCACGTCCAAGGCGTACATCCCTCCTGATGAAGGAGACTACTATTACACTGCTGCTGTCTGGGGTGGATACCTGGAGGAAATGTACAAGCTAGTCAAGTAAGCAAAACCAAATTATCCCTCGAGTTATTTTCATGGTGTTTCAAGTGTTTCAAGACAATGAATAATGGAAAGACACAGTAATGATAGGCCAGAGCAAGAGGGGACAATATGGTAAGATTTTAGATACTGCCTTTGAAATCCGTCATATTTTTAAAACTGTTAGTCAGGATTCAGAGTCTTTCTGACATTTTGTTCCATAGGTTGTTTCTGTCATTACTCTCTTGTCTCAGAGTTGTACCTCTTTTATTTTATCAGGTACTGTTACATTCAGTCGGAGGAGGATGCCAAGAATAACATTGAAGCTGTGTGGCAGGAAGAGAGTTACCTCAACAGGTACAGTGTTACAGATCATCCCCTCCTGTTTTCCACATAAATTCCTTTGTTTCTCTGTTGTTGTTGTTGTTTGTCAGAACTGAACATGCTGCTAATACTCACACAATACACTCGCACGGTTGTTTTTGTGTTCCTGGAAATGGATCGTCCATGTTTTTCATGACACGCATGATAAAATGCAAATATGTTTTTGAATGAATAAAGCGTTACATTCATTAACAGCTAGAAAGTCGACAGGAGGCAGGCTGGGGTGGATTGCGGGCGTAGAAAGTGCACAACCTTCAGACCAGAGGCCTGGGTTCAATTCCAGACTTTGGTCTGTGGTTATATTTAGGCAATAAAAGCATTTTGGTTGAAGTTAGTGAAAGATGGTGGTTTAGGATAAATATAAATAGACACATTGTGTCTGAAGTCACTGTGAACTCTCTCTGTTTCAAAGCAGATAAGATCTTAAGTCTTCTTATTTAATGATTTATTATTTCATCCATTATTTTATCTCATTTGCATTAAGGTTTCAATGTTTTTCATTTTAGATCGATGCTTTTACCATGTTTTAATGTTCATTTTATGTCTTTTCATGTGAAGCACTTCTTTGTTGTGAAGCACTTTGTGCAAGATTTCTTGTATGAAAGGTGCTATACATTATTTATTTATTTATTATCATTATTATCATCATTAATAGTTTCCATTTTGTGTACCTGGACACAAACTGGAACTGATTTGTACTTACATTGTGATTTCATGTTTATTTACAGTATTTTCTGTCTCTGTCACGCAGGTACCTGTTGTACAACAAACCAACCAAGGTGCTGTCTCCAGAGTACTTGTGGTCAGATTACGATCAGGTACCAGCGGACATCAAAGTGGTCAGGATCTCCCAGCTGGTTAAGAATTATGCAGAGGTGCGGCCCAATGGTGGACAGTGACATAGAGTCAATTCAATATTCAGGACATCAAACCTTTCTTAATGATCATTGGAAGAGCTGGTATGCATTGCTTTCCCAAGTAAGGTACAGGTACGATACAATGTGGTGTCATGATGTCTTGTCTTCTAAAGCACTGACATTATCTGAATTCTCAGGGATTAACAGTGTATTACCTTTTTATTGCGTTTCACTTTTCTACCCCTGTGACGACAACGGCCCGGGCCAGATGCATTTTGTTTTCGGGTTGTCCGTTTGTCCCATTCTGGTCAATTTGATGGAATTTGTTTAGATTCAGCACAAATGTTCACTTGGACTCAAAGATGAACTGGTTTAACATATTTTTACATTGCTACATAAATTAACTTAATTATTATTGTTATTATTATTATTAGTTTACTTTTACCTTCATCAGGCCAAAACTACTCTATGTGAGCATGTGTATGTAAACGTAGGTAATCGTACTTTCAGATGAGGTCAAGTGTGATATGTATGGCAGTAACAGAAGGGTGTACGTAAGGGGACGAACAGGACTAGGGGGTGTTCTGCCTATTAAGGATTTTCACACCTTCACTAAACTGACTCCACCCTGACCGAGGAGAGGCACCACTGCATCCTTCAGAGACATGCTGCAGCCTCTGGTTTGAATCTTCGTGGAGAAGGATTCATACTGCAGCGAGACAAACACACCTCAAAGCTTTGCTAGAACTACTTGGAGAACAGGGACGAACAAGGAGTCCCAACCGCCATGGACTTTCCTCCACAGCAAAATAAAGTCTAAAAAAAAAAAAAACAACTTATTTTTGGATTGTTGTATTTGGTTTTTCCTTGTGAATTGAAGACCCCAGGTGACTGACATTAATGGGGAGGGCTGGAAACTGTTGTCAGTATTCCATATACCCTGCCCAAATCTGCATCTATAAATCACGAGCAGAGGTCCCCATCACCCAGATTAGTGATTATCAAAGCCATGCCACCTCAACTTCACATTATAATGAATTATTATGTTGTGAAGAGCAGGTCTGGAGGAGAAGCTCATCAGAGGCTGTACAGGGCAGCGGTCAACAACCTTTTTTGCACCATGGACCAGTTTTGGAAAGACAAATTCTCAGAACCGGTTGTTGTTTGGTTCTTTTAGTTTTAGTAGGTCTAATAATCGGCTCTTACAAAACATAACCATATAATAGGAACACAACAACTGAAACTCACCATGGAGCTGAATAACTGGGAACCCTGAGCGTGATGGTCCCATGTGGGGGTGATGGGACAGAGAGTGACACCTGAAGTGTGCTTCGTATGTCCAGTCTACTCGGTACCGGTCCATGGCCTGATGGTTGGGGACCACTGATGTAGAGGACTGAGTTCAGGTGCTTTGCTCACCTGCAGCAGAAGCCTGGGCACTCTCCTGCAATAGTTGACTGCAAGTGTGTGAGTTCATTCGTTCCTTGGACTTTGCAGTATTTACCTGTGATGTTAAAGTTATGTTGTTAGTTTTGTATCATAACTCTTGATAAGTTTAGATATTTTCTTTGTGTAACTGTAAATTTATATTTTCTGTTTATATAAAAAAACCAGCATCAATTGTTGTCCACCTTCTTGGCCTAGACCCACTACTACCTATACAGTATGAGCCTAAGAGACTGCAATAAATCATAATGGGATGGGATTGGACTTGGTGTCTCATTGTGCCTGACCACTCACCCAGTGCTCAAACATATTACCTGAAAACCAGCTTATCTCCTGGGAGCCTATCTTTCCAACAATTACAAAAAGCATATTTCCTAATGTCATAATTTACACATAAAAGCTCTTTCTTATCTTATATCACGGCTCTCTTTACTCACACTAGCTGCTAGGACAAAAACAAAGCTATGTAACTAAGCTAAGTAACCTGGGCATTTTGAGTACTTTAGGTTCTGAATCCTTTTGTGTTGAAGATAAATTAACTCTTTTTAAAAAGGGACAGAGCTGAAAGAATCCATTTTCAAATTACATTCTTTCAACTTGAAACCAAGCTAATAAACTGGAGACAAAACCTCTCAAGGGTAATACTTTACCCAGAAGCAAGGAGAAAGTAGCTCTAAGGTTTATAATTCCCATTTAATTTGAAAAGTACGATTCTTCATTTCACTTATCCTGTCTTAATGCTTAGTTGTAATTGCTGAGCGACACCTTTGAACAAATGCAGAGACATTTCGAGCTTTCTCGTTCCATTACCATTTAGTGAAGTATTTCCATCTCAGGCTGCCACTTCCTACTAGCAAATCATGCCAACAGCCTCATCGAGCTTTGCTGGCTCTCCCTTGTTGTTCGTTCGGTATTCGAAATGATGCCAAATTTCAGCAGTTACTTTTTTACGGGACTTTTTCCAAGTCTCCCTTTTGAGCAGAAGCTGTCACGTGATGTGATTATCATGGCATCTGTTGAGACATGTTATTTGACAAATTACATTGCTTAGTAAATGTTGTCATCACTTTCATATCATCTTCAACCAGGGGTGACTGAGCTTTCTCTCTTCAGCCCCCAGCCTCTGGAACAACCTTAGATTGACAAGCTCCTTCGCCTCTGTTAAATCCCTTTTACAGACATACAGTATTTTATAGGTGTGCTTTTTCGGGGCACGTACAACCCACGTACTGGCATGTGGCATCAGGAAACTTGGCATAGATGTGTAGGACCACGCAGGCTGGAATGACGACCCAGATTCTGCGACCAAGGAAGCACCAGCTCACAAAGCTCCTATAGGCTAGATACCTGTACTGACTAAAACAACTGGACAGGGCATTTAGTCTTGCAAACATATATCTATGTTGTGTCTCACAATTTTTTATATGGATCCAGTGAATCCTACAGTTTTTTTATTATGACTGATTATAAGTCCTTCATTTGATGTAAATAAATGCTTGATCGTTTCTAAAGAAATGACTCCTCTGAATTCATATATTATATGCACACTATCTGCTGATAGAAGAACTTTACAAATCAAAGAGCAGCTAATCTAATTTATTTGAGGGTGTGTTACTCTATTTGTGGTCTGTTATTAACATTGTAAAATTATGTGCACTGAAGTAAAACAAGACCGCCTAACATCTTTTATTTAGATTGAAACTATATGTTTTTACAAAGAAGCAAAACGTACTGGTGTATTCCTCTCAACTGTAAAGGACCATAGTCAGTGCGGTACATGTTGCAGGCAGAACACAATGAGGCAGAGCGGCTCCAACCCAGGACGGTCTACCATACATAAGAGGTAAGAAGTAAGCTTGGCTACATATCAAGCGCATATAACAGCTAATTTATAACATGTCACTTATTGCATATACTGTGGAGCTTGACAACAGTGTAGTGTAGAAAACTGCAGTTTAGTCTTTGACTTAAGATTAATGTTGCTGTCAGACATGTTTATGCTGATTTACAGCTTTTACTGTAATACACAAAATAAGTTTACTACATAAAGGAAGATGTCATGATGAGCATCTCTGCTAAAACATGGAGAAAAATTAATAAAAATCAAAATGATTTACTTTGTCAGCATCTACATTACACAATTCACAATAGTGCTTATTTACCAAAAGAGCTCCCAGTAATGACGAGACAGTAACAGTTAGCATTAGCTACCTAGCTACATGTTAGTAACTGTGTGCCAGCACACATCAACAAACTGAAAATGTAAAGTCAAAATACACAAAATTGGTTACCAACCATTCAGAAACGTCCTGCTGCAGTTGTAGAGTTTGAACTTCTTCAGCAGCCTCTCCCTCTGGCTCAGATTCTGGATAAAAGTCGTGTGGTTGAACCAAATCGCTACCGACGCCAGGTCGCCGCTCACGGTCATCGTAAACATTAGAGCATGGTGCCAGAAGCCCAAGCCGCATCCCCTTCCGGAGAGGGGCGTGGTCAGGCACAGCTCATTTGCATTTAAAGCTACAGAAACAGCCTGTTCTGAACAGGGCTGAAACAGAGGGGTTTACAGGCATGCTGAAATAAAGGATCGGAGTGGATTTTTTAGCAAGAAGCTTCAAAGACATGTTTTGGGGACCTCTGAGACTTATTCAAACTTGTTGAAAAGGACCATAATATGTCCCCTTTAAACTTTATTTTGGGGCAAAGTCACCAAACATCTTAAAGCACCATTTGACTGGTGATTGTATACATGCAGTGTTGATGACCTGCCGACCATTGAAAGTGAAAATGAGACTCTCCAGTCATTTAGATAAGAGCCTAGTATTGTTAGAAATAAGATAAGGCAGTCCTTTACATTTACATACATTTACTCATTTGGCAGACACTTTTATCCAAAGCAACATCAGTAAAGCTTCAGTGCAGTAGGAACCTTATTGTAAAGATTAAATACTACATATATTTATTAAGTACAAGGAGAGTGTATTAAAGAAGTGCTTAGTAAGCGCAGAGTCCCACAGTGGGGAAATTTGCAATGTTATCAGCGAAGTGGACAGTACAAAAAAGAAACTGCAAAAGGGAAGGTTGTAAAGGTTGGCTGCCCTATGTCCCCTCATAAAACATAAAAGGAAATACTTTATATCAGGAGCAGGCAAAGCAGTCTTCCTTTGCATCGCATTATTGTCCTCTTCAACTCCTGTACAGAAAACAGCCGTGGACAGCTGCGAAAGGGAGAACTATCCA
Source organism: Seriola aureovittata (assembly GCF_021018895.1). Classification (NCBI taxonomy): domain Eukaryota; kingdom Metazoa; phylum Chordata; class Actinopteri; order Carangiformes; family Carangidae; genus Seriola; species Seriola aureovittata. The sequence continues at coordinate 953,001 of NC_079364.1, forward strand.
CAAACCTAAAATATACTGTAAGTATATGTACTTTGTTACTGTCCACCCCGTTAACGTTCATGGGAATGCTAACAACACTCGTCCCCCAACACAGTTACTTCAAGAGTTTATATCGGCTGGAAAGTGTAATGAGTTTGCTTATTTTTCAGAAAATCAAAAACATTAGAGCAAGTATTAGCTCCACTCTGTCGAGCAATGACTTAACAAAACACAGCTTTATATAGCTGTCTCACCTAATGATTTCAGCTCCACTGACTCTCTGTGTCTGGTACCTTGACAAAGTGAATGGTTGGATGCAACAAAACTTCCTGCAGTTAAATAAAGAGCAGACTGAGATTGTTCTATCTGGTAACAAAGAAGGAAGGTTACAACTTAGTGTGTCTCGTTAGAAATCTCAGTATAATTATGGATGAGGATCTTAGTGTCAGTGACCACATCAAAGACATAAATAAATCAGCATTTTGGCATCTTAAAAAGAGCCAGGGTCAGAGACTGTGTCTGACCAAGAGTGAGAGAAACTCATCCATGCCTTCATATCCTCCAGAGTCCATAACTGCGACACTCTCCTCACTGGTTTATCAAATAAAACCATTAGACAGCTACAGCTTATTCAGATGCTGCTGCTCAGGTTATTACTCAAACTAAGAAAACAGAACGGTACTCCAGTTCTCAGGTCTGTGCTGTGGTTTCCAGTCAGATAGGGAGTTCAATTCAAAGTTGTACCCATTGTCTGTAAGTCACTAAATGGTCTGGGCCCTTGATATATTTCAGAAATGTTCCATGTTTATGAGCCAACAGGTCTTTCAGATCAGCAGGAGCTGGTCAGTCAGTGGAGCCTGGACTTAAAACTTAACAGGGTGACATGGCTTTCAGCCTCTATGCTGCCCCCTGCTGGAACCAGCCCCCCAATGGAGATCCAATCTGCCCCAGCCTTTAGACAGATGCTGAAACTGCTGTGTTCTCCTCTGCCTATCTCTTAGATATTATTGTTTTATACTGCTTTCTTGTTATGCTTTCTTATTTATGATTTATGATTTTATTTCTGTTAAGCACATTGAATGACCTCTGTTTATGATAATGTGCTATACAAATACAGTTGCCTAGACTTGCATGAGAGTGATTTTAGTCTCACACTGGGCTCCCTTTCCCCCTTCCTCCTCTCTCTTATAGTTGAATGGTTTCACCTCACAATCAGGAGGACCTCCACCTGTGCAGTAGTAGGCTTTGTAAAAACAGCCTGGTCAGGCAGTAGCTTGGAAGTAATCCAGTGAATTATGAGAGTAATGTTACGCTCCATTTCCAGGACCCATCTTTTCTGTGGTTGTGCCTCCCTTCTCATCATTTTGGGGTAAGTCTTTCTCTTTTCTTTTTAACCACTCTGCTAATTATACTAAGTTATATGTTAAAGGCTTTTACTTTTTTACATACATTTACATGTATTAATCTGGCAGAGGCTTTTATCCAAAGTAACTGACAATTGAGGGACTTCACTAAAGTTTTTGATGAGAGAAAATACATCACATTACCAACAAGTGGGTTTTTTTTAATGAAACTGCATTATAATAAAGATCCAGATGATATGGAAGTGAGAAAATAAACTTTTATAGAAGTAACTTTTATTAAATTATAAACATGTTTATAATTACCTGCAGCAAGGGAATTATGTTTGTTTGTTTGTTTGTTTGTTTGTTTGTTTGTTTGTCGAAATAACTGATCAACCTGATTTGCACCGAACTTGCTGGAGGGATGGGTGTGGACCAGGAACAACATGAGTGCTCTACTAGCTTCCTCAGAAATTTAAGAAAGTGTTGAAAACTCTCCCAATGTTCAGAGAAGTGATTAAAAGAAAGGTCTCCCCCAACGTTTGAATGTGGTCCACTCCCTGTCCCTCCACCAAATTTGCAGCATTTCCTAAACAAATGCTAAAACAGGCACTCAGCCTATAAACAAATACAAGCAAATGCTTTGGCGTAATGCAATACGCAAAAAACTACCATGGAGATTTATGAGTGGTAGATGTTGATGCTGAAAAAACATCTGATCGTCTTCACTGGCTTTTTTGTTTTGGTCTTATAAATCTTATAAAAAGAGGGATTTCATTAGATTACCTTGCTAGTCAAGCACTTTACCTAACACAGTACAGGAGCAATGGATTCAAGTTGAAACTGTCTCTTGTCAAAACATTTTTTCTTATATATTTTCAAAGTTTAAAACTTTATATTAAGAAACCTGGAGAAAAATTTGGAGCATTTTGAGAGAGTTGATATCAGTCCCATAAAAACTTCATGGAATAATCCTTGGATAGTTCTTCAAAAGTAAGATGGTCTACATTAATATTATAAACAATGTATCCCTAACCTTTGATTTACATTCATTTGGAATAAATTAACAGTAAAGTTCAAAGACACGTAGCAGAAATCACATCCTGCGGTCACTTTGTCTGTAATCTAGATTACATTCTCAGCCATAAGATAATGTACAAAACCAACTGTACAAGTGAGAAAATTAATAAATGTACTTGAATTATGTTGAAGATTTTGTTTTGTTGAATTCAGAACATTGGTTATCAGAGGTATTGGGGATGAAATTTAACTTGAACCCATCAATCTGCATATTTCAAGATATGTTCCAAGACACAGAGATAATAAATAATAGGAATTGAAAAATAATACATGAGCTATTGGAAGATAAATGGCATAATATAGATTTAAAAAAACAAATAAAAACTGAAGTTTGAACTTTTGAATTTATGGAATGGAGTGATCTGTGGTGACAGTGAAAAAAACAGTTTCCCCTTTTCCCCCCAGACTGGAGGTTAAAGGAAAAGTGTAAAACTTTCTTTTTACAATTTTATGTATTTAACTGACAATGTTAATTATGGATTATGGATTTATGTACAGAACACAAATTATTTACAGTATATTTGTACAAAAATCACATCTATCAAATTACGACTGTCTCCACATGCAGCTGCTAAAATGGTTAAAAATATATTTATATTTTATTGGTGTTCGTATCATATTAAGATTCAGCCTCGACAGAGACAACTGTCGAGGAAGGTGTTAGTTTGATGTGATGCTGCAGGTGCGACAGGTGTATTGTTGCTGGGAGATATGTGCGTAATGTGTGAAAAATAAGCGAGATGCTCTAACCTGTTAACATGGGCGTCGAAATGAAAACCAAGATGTTCCTTAACCATGACGCACACGCCACTCATCGAGTGTGCTCCTTGCTTAACTCATACGACTTCGTATCCGGCTATCATGAACGTAAGGTGCTGGAACACTCTGATTGATAAAGTGTTATCTTATTTTACTGGGGTGTCTTCACAGAGTCATCTACATATACTCAGGATATCCAATCCCATCCACCAGGTGAGAGACAATGAAAGGTATTAATTAATCCTGTCACCACACAATTATTCCAAGTTTCATCCTGAAGCTATTTTCAAATGATTTCATTCTCCATTTCCTTAATAATTATTGGGTGTTTTTCTTTTTCAGCTTTTGTAAGCCATGTGATAACAACTGTGAGCCAGAACTGAAGTTTGTAGAGATAGAAGGTTGCTCAGAAAAAGGCCGCTGGACGATCGGAGACCTAAAAATGCAAACTGGGTGAGAATCTATTCACTAACAGAGAGAAGTACTGTGACTCAAGTAATGGAGCTGTGTATTTTGTCCACCTCTGGTAATTACTGAGCACGCATGTAGTATGTAATAATGACTACTGAGTACTCGTGGGTCGGAGCACTGATCGGGTCCCATCACAAGCTGGTCTCTTGTTTTGTTGAGTTTATTGTTTTATTATGTATTTTCCGTGATCTTTTTGTGCTGTGTTTACCTCTGTATGCACCTCTGGCCAAATGAGCTTCCTCTGTTGAATGATGAAATAAAATGTGATTTGATTTTTTGCTTTTCTCTTTCAGACTGAAATATGAGCAGCCCAGCACACAGAAAGGGTAAGCTACTGAAAACAAAAAAATTATTTCTTTGGGCTTTTTATGCTTTTATTTTAGCAGCAGTGAGAGAGAGAGCTGCACTTAGATCTGTACAGTGTGAATGAGGAAATGACATGCCGAATCGGAAACTTCTTAAATTGTGGCAGGAGGGGCGGAGACAGACAGACAGACACTTGGTGGTTTGTTGGAAGAAAACCAGCTAGCGAACAGGTTAGCTTAACAGAGTAAGAGTTTCCCTGATGGTCTAATGCCATTTACTCTGGTTGCTGCAGCTCATACACCAATGTAAGAGCTAAACAGAAATTAAACAAAGAGGGCAAAATTAATGATAGCTGATAGCTCCAAAAAGAAAGAAATAATAAAACAAACAAAATTAAGTTAGTTAGTTAGATAGTTATTAATGTTATTAGACTCCCACCCTGTGCTCATTGTTTACTCCATTTTTAATTCTGTCGATTTCTGTACGTTATAAGCATATAATGTCCTTTCAAAATAAAATTCCTTTTAGGGTTTAATTTTGTTTAAAATTCCACAGAAACAACAAAATAAGAAGAATTTAAAAAATATACACAAAGGCAAACTTACTTCACAGTGTGCATTGGGGCCATTTACAATGAAGATGAAATGTGTGGGAAGCAAAGCCAGGTTTCTACTGGGATCCACAAACATGCCACATGCAACACACAACACATACGCACACACAGGAATTAAAATAACACAAGAAGAATGAAGTTAACCACGTAAACACAACGGTCAAGTGAGAATGAGATTTGAAGAACACTATACAAAGGAACCAATCCCCCAACGACACGGCATTGTGCCTTCTGTTAGCTTTGTGTCAGTCTCACAGACCATTGCCTCTGTACAAGTTTTACCTGAATTACAGAACCTTTTCTGGAGTCCACCTTAAAATTCAGCCAGTTAAAGTGACCAGACTTTTTACTGTCTTTGTGGGAGAAAGGCCAAAGAGTGTGTCTGATAACCCAATTCATCCCTGCCTACATTTAGGCTTCAACAAAACAGGAGAGCGTCGGGAGATGACCTTGAAATACAGGAGACTTTATTAACGGACAGAATAGCAAAGGGTTGATGGTCTGATGTAGTATCCTGCACGTTGGTCTACTCACCACTCTTTATAACTTCTATAACTACTTATCAGTGGCACGTTGCCCCCTTTACAACAGGGAACTGTCGTTTCTACGCTGAAGATTTTGTTCAATTAAACAAATGATATATGTGATTATTAGCGTGCTTCACAGGTGCTGGTAGGCAGCTTTTGTTACTTTTTGGACAAATTGTAATTGAATCCACAATTATTTGTTCTCCCCAGACGCACCGATGTGAACGCAGTGACAAACTGGAACGCTCCTCTGGTCTGGGAGGGAACCTTTGACCCTGTGGTTATAGATGCAATCTATAAGAGGCTGGACCCAAGAGTGGCTGTGGTGGTTCTCGCTGTTGGAAAGTAGGTACACAGGATATTATTATTATTATTATTATTATTATTATTATTATTAGGAGTGAGGTTTGACCTGACCCACTGCTCGATGCTGAGATCTAAAACCTTATGAACCTGAAAATGTAAAGCCACCTTATAAATCCTACTTAACATCTGTATTGTATTTGTCTTGTCTTCACTCCATCTGTACAGATACACCCGTTTCCTGAAAGGCTTTCTGGAGTCGGCTGAAAAGTACTTTCTTGTTGACTTCCGGGTCACTTACTACATCTTCACAGACAATAAACAAGATGTTCCCAAAGTGAGTTGTTGCTTGTTAATATGTATAAAAGTAGATTTGGGCCTGGCACTGCTAAACGACCCAACATGTACCAGTAAATACTACAAAATAAAATTTCTAGTCACTTTGTACGTTTATTTTGCTCTCAGTGTTTCTTAAGAGAGAGGGTCAGTCTAGCTCTGTTGTTACTGTCACCAACAGTGGTCCATTGTGCATTGACGTGGCTTGTGTTAATAATGTACAGTAGTTCTTCACTGCACTGCATGATTATACTTTTTCATATCAAACTTCTGATAAGATTAACATCTAACCCAGCACGCAAAGCAGAGGGTCAGATAGATCGTTAGTTACACCTCTGTACTGTACAGTAAGTGATAACTGACGATGATAGTTGACAGTAAGTCAATGTTGCTAAAAAATTACAATCAGAATTGGTTTGATTTGTTTTATTTGTTCACCTGACTGATCAGATTGAACTGGGTACGGGCCGGAAGATCACAGTTCTCGATGTCCCTAGTGCCACCCGCTGGCAGGATGTAGTACTGAGCCGGATGAAATGGGCCACCATCGCCATCGACAAACAGGTAAGAAGTGAAATGTGGAGGCTGTATACAGCATGAGACTTAGTGACACTTTAATCTGGTTATAGTGGCTGTGTTAATTTGTGTGCATAAAATAAAACCCACACATATTGCTTATTGGTTATATTTAATCATTTATTTTAGTTTATCTAATCGATGCTGTTCATAATGATTTTACCCTACATCTCATCTGTCATGATTTCAGATCCGTAATGAAGCAGATTATCTTTTTATGATGGACGTCGACAGTATCTTCCGCAGCCGCTTCGGAGCAGAGTCCCTCAGCCCGCTATCTGCTGTGCTTCACCGTGGCTACTACAAGGTTTTAATCTTCCTCCTACAGTATTTATCTTCAGTTAATGGAAGTCTTCACTTACTGTCTGTTCTTGTTTGTTTACTTTTGTTTTACCTTTGTGTTGAGCAGTTATTGTTGAACGATATTGCCTTGTTTAATCCATAATTTAATATTTTTCCCCTCAGACAACCAGGAATTATTTTCCATATGAGCGTCGGGGCACGTCCAAGGCGTACATCCCTCCTGATGAAGGAGACTACTATTACACTGCTGCTGTCTGGGGTGGATACCTGGAGGAAATGTACAAGCTAGTCAAGTAAGCAAAACCAAATTATCCCTCGAGTTATTTTCATGGTGTTTTTAGTTAAAAGACAATGAATAATGGAAAGACACAGTAATGATAGGCCAGAGCAAGAGGGGACAATATGGTAAGATTTTAGATAGTGGAAGGGTAAAAACCTTTGTCTCAGAGTTGTACCTCTTTTATTTTATCAGGTACTGTTACAAACAGTCAGAGGAAGATGCCAAGAATAATATTGAAGCTGTGTGGCAGGAAGAGAGTCACCTCAACAGGTACAGTGTTATGGATTTCCACATAAGTTCCTTCATTTCTCTGTTGTTGTTGTTTCCCTGATTCAACATGCAGCTAATAATTTGATTTTGTGTACCTGGATATGAATTGTTCATGTTTTTCGTGACACAGCACAAAATGGAAACTAATTTTTGAATGAATGAAGCGCTACGTTCATTAACGGCTGCAAAGTCAACAGAAGGCAGGTTGGAGTGGATGGCGGGCGTGGAAAGTTTCAACTTTCAGACCAAAGGCCTAAATAAACATCCAGATTTTGATCTGTGGCCAGTAGAATGAAACAGTTTCATGGTAAATCACAGTAAAAATGCCAGATGGTTAGTATGACCATTTAAATTTTAACTATCATTATAACCATGGTTAATTACTGTGGTTCATTTAACTCTTGTTAGATATTGTAAGGCCACTGGATGCATCGCATGTGCGTGGCGGCTGCAGAACGTCGCCACACATGTTAACAGGTTAGGGGAGACACACTACCTGTCTGACACGTCCCACACCTTGTCGCTGTGTCGTGTGATCTAGAGATTTGACACCTCGCCTATACGCAACCCACATGTTGCAGCAAAAATAGACAGAGGAAAGACCTGTTGATGCGTGTGCGTGGCAGCTGTGTCGCTGAACCGTCTACATGGAGTTTCAGGTTACTTGAATGTTGGATTTCTTTTCATTTTAAATAAATTTCTGATTTATTTTTGACTGAAAACATCACTAAAATGTCTCTGTCTCTACATGCAGCTGCTAAAATGGTTGAAAATATATATTTGTATTTTGTGTCTGTATCGTATTCAGTTTTATGTGATGTTGTGGGTATGTATATAATATGACATCAACAGGTCTTTTCTCTGTCTTTTTTTTGATGGGAGATGTGTGTGTCACACCTTAAAAATAGGCAGGACACCCAAACTCTAGATCAGGCGATGCAGCTACAAGGTGTGACATCTGTTTTAACAATGTAGTGATTATACTCATAACCGTGATCATTTTGGTCACTGTTATCATGACATTCAATTTTTGTACCACTTCATCTCCAGCGGTCGATTTAGGCAAGAAAAGCACTGTGGTTAAGGTTAGTGAAAGTTGGTGTTTTAGGATAAATATAAATAAACACGTTGTGTCTGAAGTCACTGGGAACTTTCTCTGTTTTAAAGCAAACCATATTCTTTCTCTAACATTAACCAAGTGCTGTGAGAGTCTAAACAGAACCATTAAAAAGTTAAATAATGCTGGAGTCACTAAAATTAGATATTTTCTGTCTCAAAAACAAAAGAAAAATCCTGTAAATTTAGAAGAATCACAACATTAAGTTGCCTCGATTGTCAAGAAAAAAAAGACAATTCATGCTCATGTAACAAAATCAATAGTTTACATGTTGTGTACCTGCACATAATCGGGAACTGACGTGGGACTGGGTTGTATTCAAATTGTGATTTTATGTTTATTTACAGTATTTTCTGTCTCTGTCACGCAGGTACCTGTTGTACAACAAACCAACCAAGGTGCTGTCTCCAGAGTACTTGTGGGCAGATTACGATCAGGTACCAGAGGACATCAGAGTGGTCAGGATCTCCCAGCTGGTTAAGAACTACGCAGAGGTGCGGCCCAATGGTGGACAGTGACGTAGAGTCGATTCAACATCCAGGACATAATAAAAATATGATCATTGGGAGAGCTGGTATGGGTTGCTTTCCTCGGTAAAGTTCACGGATGATACAATGGTGTGTCGTAATGTATTGAAGGGTTGTTTTAGTGCACTTAAATTTTTTTTAATTATCTCAGGGATTTAAAGACATATTTTATAGGTGTGCTTTTTCGGGGCTTGGGGTCTAATTCTACTAATGTTTTAAATCTGTTATATTAAGTCTTATTGATTAATTTAATTGTTTTACACAGTTTTATCTCATTTTTACTGAACCTCATTGTCACTTTTCCTGCCCCTAATGTTATAACAATTTTAAACTTGTTTTTATCATTCATTTTTTAGTGTTCATCCTCAATTTTATCTTGTCTTGTAAAGCACTTTGTAACCCAGAGGTGCTATAAAAATAAAGCTGGTTATTATTATTATTATGAAGAGTCCTGACTGTCACAGACTTCCCTCCACAGTCACATGACCTATGCCCCCCTGAACATTTTAAATAAATACTACAATATTCTGAAAATCATGTACATTTTTCAAAGATTAAACTTTTTACTCAGATTGTTTAAATGATAATCATTTGTAATGAAATGTCTTCACGTGTGGTCTCAGATTTATGGAGCTCCACGTTTATCATTTTGCTTTCCTCAGTTACAGCAGTCAAATCATGTGAATTCACTGATGCAGTTTTTTTCAGCTGCCTTCACACATTTTCTAAACTAGGTCTTTTTTTTACAAAACTACACACAAATCCAAAAATTGCACACAAAATACAAAGTGCCACAAATCTGCTGTAAAATGAAACACTGCATTATAAATATCATAATGTAAAAACATCTAAAAATCAAGTATTTGCATCTAATGCCAAACACGTTTCAGTATAATAATGTTTGGATGCACCATGTGATAAATCTAAAGCTCTTGTTTTCCATAGGCTTGCATATACATATGCATATTCATTTTCATGCAGTGATCTGTTGAGAGGTTGAAATGTACACAGTATAATGAACACCAATGCAATGTTGAAACAGAATATAATTATTTTCCAACATGTTACTGTTGTAACTGGAGTGCAGAGTTGTGTCTGAACATTTTTTACTCTATATTTTTTGCAGTTCTTTTTCTAAAGTCAGTCAGGTTTTTACCAAATGTTTGGCGTCTAAGTCTTGAACCTCTGGTGAAAAGGTTTAATTCATTAGTGACAATGTTTAAGTGATTGACTGATTGCATGTTTTGACATGTGTGAAGAAGGTCTTACTTGTTTTAGACTCTGCACAGGTGATTTAGTTTTCTGAGGAATGCATTACCTGTTTGACAACTGCATTAAAAGTTGTGACAATTATGTTTCTGAATTGCATCAAAGCGTTTGAGGAAACCAGTTATTAAGTTCTCTGTTTGTCTCTCTCTCTGTTAGAAGCTTTCATATAAACCCGTGTGCGCCTCCTGGTGCCAAGTTTGTACTCTCACTGATGTATTAAGTGTGTACAGTATTTTTACGACAGTACCTGTGTCTTTACGGCAGCCGGTTGCAATACCCAAACAACATGGCAGCAGCAGAGCAGCGTACCGGTCCCGGTCGTGAGGAGGTTTTGATGGAAAACCAGGAGGGTTCAGCGGCGGGGAAAGACAGCGGGACACCGGGGGCTGCTGCCCGGGACAAACCCGTGTGTCTGATCGTGCTGGGGATGGCGGGGTCCGGGAAAACCACCTTCGTTCAGGTTAGTTAGCGTGTGTGGCTAACGGCGGCTAGCTGCATGAGTTAGCTGCTTCGGGTAACAGGTGACGAGCTGAAAGAGGGAAACGTTTTAAAAGACGTTAAAAACTACCACTTCTTCTTGGACATCACTTGGGAACAGAAAATGGCGGGTTTACATCCCCGTGTTCGTTAGTTCCCACCGTTAGCTGTCGTTGTAGGCTAATATTAGCTGCAGTAAACACGGTTTGGACATTTCATATGTCTGTATTAATCAGAGCATTTGAATCTTTTACAGACTAGTTTCACATTCACACGTCTCGTAGGATTTACAACACTTACCGCGGCTTGTTGTTCACCTGAGGCCTGTACCGCGAAGCTGGGTTTGAGGTACCGAGATGACTTCAGGTTTGACTCTGGGTTTTCAGTCCCACGACGGTTGCTCACTTGTTACCGAGGTAAATCACCATGGTAACTCAACGCTGAACTCCTGACCTGCTCCGGAGCAGGTTAACTTCAGAGGATGGGATCAAAGCCACGGACCAATCAGATCACTGGAACTGGAGTAATCAATCCTACAGGATCCTGACAGGGACAAAACAGTTAACAATTACGTTATTAGATAATAACGTCCAGGAGATATTTTAATAAATGAGTCGAATCGTTTTGATGTTGAAAACAGAGCTGCTAACAAACAGAGGAGAGTTTATCACATTAAATAAATATATTAGTATTATACCTTGATTTGAACTGAACACAGATTCTCTGCTACTCTTCTCTTAGCTCTGACAGGAGGAGACTTTATGACCATAACTGGAAGATAAAACTAAATCTTCTGATGACAAATAAATATTTCTATGATTTATAGAAACTGGTGACTCGTGTCCATAACAGTTTGTTCATTATCAGACAAAAGAGTGAAAATACTCAGTAAGAAATGCACTTACTTACAGTTTATCCATAGAGTGATTTTAATTTGAAGCTATTCCTACTGTTTCTTTTTTATTCAAAAAAGAAATGTGATCATTTTGTTTACACCATGTTGAATATTTTGGATGTGGCTATGATCAAATCTATCTGGCTTTTAAAAGAATTATTCTGTTTTCTTTCTATGCTTTTTACTGCTTAAAGCACATCGGATGACCTTTGTGTATTTAAATGCCTCGCTTATGTGTCCAACCGTTCACCATGATCTAGCAGTAATGCACCTGTAAACAAACATGAAGTTAAAATTAAAGACATGTTGAATTTAGACAAAGACAAAAATCTCCCCCTCCTGACGAGGCCTGTAAGGATTGTGTCATATAAAACGCAGCATTATTCCTTCTGCGAAACCTTAATTAACCAGATCCTAAATAAGATCATGTCTGTTTTATGTAAAGGAGCTCTCTGTTCTGATCTGAGTGTTTGTGTTTTCTCCAGAGGCTGACGGCTCACCTTCACACTCTGAAAGCTCCTCCATACGTCATCAACCTGGACCCTGCCGTCCACGAAGTCCCCTTCCCTGCAAACATTGGTGAGGAGCAGTCTATTTCCTGGACACACAACATATTCTTAACAGTGCTGTTGTAGAGAATTGCTCTGTTGTTTTTGTCTTCCCCCCAGACATCAGGGACACTGTGAACTACAAGGAAGTGATGAAGCAGTACGGTCTCGGACCGAACGGCGGCATCGTGACGTCACTCAACCTGTTCGCCACACGCTTCGATCAGGTGACTCGATCAACGCTCTGAATGAACTAAACCAAAGCTGTGAACTCTTTAACCTTAAAACACAGCTCTGACGGATCTGAGGCAAATGTCCAGACTGTTAAAATGATCCACAGCTTTGGTTTAAACTGCCACAAAGTTTATTTTAGTTTAAAGGTCTGAACATTATAATCTAGTCAAGAACTGAGGAGTTTAATCTAGAACTATAGACCTTTAAAACCACAGCGCTGAACTGTTGTCTGGACATACAGGTCTGTATGTTGGTGTCAGCATGGTTCCATCTTTTAGAATAGCTATTACATTTAGCTATTACACTTTTGACAAACATCACACTGGACTGATTTGAAGAAGACAGTTGGACGAGTTGCTCCTCCTGTCAGGATGTGGCTCCTGCTCCCAAAGAAAAGCAGGAAGTCATCTGGGCTGAAATTATTACCTTGGTAGGGGGGTTGACAATGACCCCCACGCTCTGGACTGGATTAAAATCTCTGACAATCATCCTGCAGACAGAAATCCAGTCTGGATGGGACATGAGACAATAATCTCTGTTCTCTGGAACTGAATGAAACAGTTTTGGTTTTAATTTCCAGACGCAAAGAGTCTGATGAAATCATCAGAAACAACAGACTGAACAAACTGAGACTGAATAACAGGTGTGTCTGTGTGTGTTCTCCAGGTGATGCAGTTCATAGAGAAGAAGCAGCAGAACCACAGGTCAGTATCAGCCTGTGTGTGTCTGTACAGCTGAGTGTGTTCAGGTAGATACAGTTCAGCTGGACCGGAGATGTGTCCTCACCCTCGTCCTCAGTCTAATGTGCAGGAGCAGCAGCTGATTGGTCTTAAATTCCAGCAGCAAAACAACTTGCTGCATTTCTTTTCTTTTTTTTTTTTTTTTTTTTACGTAAACCAATGACAGATCGTCACATTTTCAATAAGTGTTACCTTTTCAAATATGAGTGATTTTGTGTTTTCTTGATTCACCATCAGTAGATGAGGAAATGACAAAAGTGGGCTGCAACATTTACAGAAAAATCCAGTTTGCATTATAAGAATATGACTGAGAACCAGAAGAGAGATGTTGGTGTATGAGAGCAGGATACCTCTCTCACCTTGTCTCTCTTGTGTATTGGTGTGTCTGATGACCTTTGACCTCCGCAGGTACGTGCTGATTGACACCCCAGGTCAGATTGAGGTCTTCACCTGGTCAGCGTCTGGAACCATCATCACAGAGGCTCTGGTAGGTCTGAACACCACGTCTCTGTTTGTGTTTCTTTGCTGATGCTATTACACTCTGTTTATTGTGTGTGTGTGTGTGTGTGTGTGTGTGTGTGTGTGTGTGTGTGTGTGTGTGTGTGTTTCAGGCCTCCTCCTTCCCCTGTGTCGTGATTTATGTGATGGACACGTCCCGCAGCGTCAGCCCCGTCACGTTCATGTCCAACATGCTCTACGCCTGCAGGTACCACACTGAACTCGTCACCCTCAGTACAGCAGTGTGGTCTGTCAGTAATGACATCACTGCTCATCAACATGACATCACAGTGACATCACTACAGAGACATGAGACGAGTCCGAAAACCTCTTTTGTTAGTCGTTAGTTTCTTCATATTATTTCCTTATCTAGCAAAGTTAGTTTGGTTAACTAGTATTTTGTTTGTTTTGGGAAACGCTATGGGCACATGAGGTTATTTAGGTACGTGGACTGGTTTAGGACCAGCATGCACCTGGGTGGGCCTGTGCTCCTTGGTTGCTGCTTGTTTGGATGAATACATCCAAAAGAAAATGCAGATATATTTGGACAATATATTATTTTGCCTGCATAAACTACATCCCCCATGATGCATCAGTAGCCTTTTGATTTTTATTTTGGACTTCAATTTATTTGAAAGACAAATGGACAAATGTCTCACTGTTTCCTGTGAGGTCGTGTCAGTCTCAGCTGCTGTTTCTCTCCCGCAGTATTCTCTATAAGACCAAGCTGCCCTTCATCGTCGTCATGAACAAGGTGAGGTCACTTCCTGTCAGCCGCGTGACTTTATTCTGCTGTTGAGTCACGATCACCTGTTGGCTCATCGTTGACTTGTTGTTGTTGTTGTTGTTTGTGCAGACCGACATCATCGACCACAGCTTCGCAGTGGAGTGGATGAAGGACTTTGAGGTTTTCCAGGACGCCCTGAACCAGGAAACCTCGTATGTGAGCAACCTGACTCGCTCGATGAGTCTAGTCCTGGACGAGTTCTACACCAGCCTGCGGGTAAGAGGAGTGGCACAGACCCGAGACCTGTACCAGATGAAAATGGGTTTAACTCAGACTTGTATGTGTATATATGTAAATAAATAACTATTTATATTTAATACATAAAATAGAAGTGACACGAAGTCAAGTGTAAACAGCTGAGGAGCTGCTTTAAGGGCGTGTAACTGACATACTGACTTGATTTAACAAAGCTGGCTCATAACCAGGGTAGATCACTACGGTAACCATGGTAACCTGCACTAGAATCATGAGTAGAACCCATCAGATCTGTCCTGACACTGTCGTCTGTGATTCTGCAGGTGGTGGGCGTGTCCGCAGTCACAGGAAGCGGATTGGACGAGCTCTTCGTTCAGGTGGAGGATGCAGCCAAGGAGTATGAGAGGTCAGTGGGCGGGGTTAAAGCTCACGCTCGTCACTGTTGAGCGGTGTGGTGATTGGTTGAGAGGTAGGATCCTCTCTGTGGGTGTGAAAGGTCGTGGGTTCAAATCCAGACTAGGACAAAACAATAAAGTAGCAGCAGCTAAAGACGAGCTGCAGCAAAATTTAGGATCTGCTACGACAAAAGACAAAGACTGATATAACGTGTGCCATCCGCAGTGCGTGACTAATGATCGGTATCGGCAGCATCACTAATCTCTGCAAACCAACCAATCTGCACACAAACCAAACGATGGAGAAGAAAGTAAAAAACCTTGGAGCAGCAGAGCGATGAGACAAGCTGAAGACGTGTCTCTGCTCTTTTCCTTTCATTCATCACTCGTTTATCACAGAATCTGACTCACACTCTGGAGGTTGATGAAAACGACTGTCGGTGTGTCAGAGTTTCTCTTCTCGTCTGTCGCCTGCTTCATGTTTGTTTTCTTGTCACGGCGGAAAATTAAACTGAACTCTTCTTCTTCTCCTTCCTCAGAGACTATCGACCCGAGTATGAACGACTCCGCAAACAGCTGGTGAGTGTGTTTCTGTCAGAGTGTGTTTTCTGTCTTTTCTCTCCATGTTTTCACTGACTTCCTGTCCATCAGGCGGAGGCTCAGAGCAAGAAGCAGCAGGAGCAGATGGAGCGTCTCAGGAAGGACCTGGGAGCTGTGGACATGACAAACACACCTGCGACAGGTACGGCCGACAGATACTCACAACATAAAATAAAAGGGCTTAAACTAAGTGATTTATTGGTAAAAAGAAATATAGTTTTTACTTTAAAAGGAAGAGTCCGTCTGCTCCGAAGTTCATCCCAAAAGTTTTCTCTGAGGTTATTAAAGAAATTACTTATAAAATAAAATGTGAAATATTTGTTGTGGCAGTAGCAGCTTGCAGCCACCAGGAGGCGCCAAATCCCACTTTGGTTATTTTATTTTTCAGACTTTTCTTCATTTACTTTTTTCACACCAAGGACGAGGAGGGTGAAGAACAGATGTTATTACAACATGTTGATTCATTTTCTTATGTACCAGTGATTTTAGTAAGTTAATTACTAATTAAAATGACTCTAAATCCTTATTTTAACACTGTTAATAAATCATTTAGGTGTCAAAAAAATTCATTTTTATATCGTTGAATAGCAGCTGAAACTTATATCGTCTTGTATTCGGTCCAGTAACTGTTGGAAGTTGTTTTGAAACCAAGGTGGTTCCAGCTCGTGAGGGTTTGAGGTTTTTCATTGTCATATGTGATGGTAAAGATTCTGGACTGTGGGTGGGACAAAAATACACAATTTAAAAACGTCACGTTGAGCTGTGGGAAATGAAAATAGGCATTTTTGACCATATTTTCTGACTCTGTGTAAACCAAGTGATCAATACATTAAATGAGAAAGTAATTAACTGATGGTTCAGTGGAGGAAGTCACTATCACCTGAAGGTAACCGTAGGCTGGGATTACTGTGGCGTCGGCAGCTCAGATTAATGGATCCATCGCACCTGAACTACGACGAGCCGTCAGATCAGATCTGTGCGTCTCTTCTGAGAACTCACTTTATCATTGTAATTGGCTGATTGACTTCCTGTCCACAGAGGACGTTGACATCGCCGGACCCAGTGACCTCATCATGACACGTGGTAACCCTGACGACTGCGAGGAAGAGGGGGAGGAAAGTGACACGGACGACATCGACCACGGCGGTGAGAAAAAATAAAACACAGATGTACAAAATGCAGCAACTAAATATTTGATCAAAATAAAATGTATCTGATTTTTAAATATATTATGTCAGAGAAATGTGTAATTTAATCTCTTTAAACTACAGAACATCACTGCTGAGAGATTGGGAGGGATTGATTGATTGATTGATTGATTGATTGATTGATTGATTTAGTTATCTGTAAATGAAAAATATCCACATAACTAAAAAAGGCAGCAGCTCAGTCAGTTCATGTTGGAGAAGAAAACTTTTTGTGATTTGGTGGTTAAACTGCTTTAAATCACAGATGTAACTGTATGAAAGTGTCATATTGATTTCAATAGAAATTATGGGCTGTAAATAATAATCAAAGTAAAACTAATCAGCTTTAAGAAAACAAATGAAATGATTACAACTTTTCTATCTTACTGAAAACTCAGCTGCAGTGTTTCTGTAGTTCCTGCTCTCTGCCTGTAGAGGGCAGTGTACGCCGTTAAACACAGGAACCTCAGTCACATGAATAAACAAGAAATAAAAGTTAAGAACAGAAACCAGGTTCATGTTTGAGTTTGATGAACGTCAGACGACAGACTCGTTTGTTCTCCATGTTTCAGTCACGGAGGAAAGCAAAGAGACCGACGCCTTCGGAAACTTCCTGAAGGAGAGGAAGGAAGTCGTTCAGGTCCGAAACAGGAAGTTTGCGACGCCTGAGGGACCCTGACCTCTGACCTCTACAACCTGACATCTGACTCTGCCAGGATACGAGGACAGTGACAGGAGGCAGGTGAGGGAACGGATTCCCTCTCTGGGGTACGGACTATTACCTGGAACAGATGCTGTGGACGTGAAGCAGATTCTTCAATCACTGGTGTTTTATCTTCAGAATATCTGACCTGCACTTCCTGTCTGATCATGTGACCTCTGACCCCGTGCTTGGCTGCTCCTCCGTGTCGCTTCTTCCTTTAAAAGTTATATTTTTATATCAGAACAGACTCTATTCTATTCTTGTTGACTTTTGTTTGTAAAAGCTCTGAAAGGATCAAATAAAAGTGAGTGTTTCGTTCAACGCTGGTTTTTTAATTTGACGACTGTTTGTGGCATTTTCCACCATGAGACTCCAGCTCCAGGTCAGGACTCTGCTGGACTCTGCTGGACTCTGCTGGACTCTGCTGGCCTCTGCTGGACTCTGCTGGACTCTGCTGGACTCTGCTGGACTCTGCCGGACTCTGCTGGACTCTGCTGGACTCTGCCGGACTCTGCTGCAGGGATGAACAGCTTCCGTCCGAAACATAGAGACTTGATCCTAATGATCGATGTTTGAACTGAAGGCTAAAATAAACCTGATCAAAATCTGATCCTTTCTTTACTGAACTCTGTTCTTCTTCTTCAGTTTCTACACTGAACATTTTGCTGCATGAGAGTGAAGAGAAGGTGTGAAGGTGAGAATTTATTTGGTCACACCAGAGTTTGTCAAAATAGATTCACTAAACTCCGAAGACAACGAAGCTGTGAGCTCCTCTCCTCTTGCAGGGTATCTGTGAGTCTTGATTTAAGTTTCCTCAAAAAACTGCTGAAAGGCTTTTTAAAGTTATTTAAAAGTCTTGAATAGCTTTTCTAGCCTTTTCTGTCAGCGGGAATCTTAGTTCTAAAATGTTTTGTCATTGTCGTCATTTCAGCAAAAACTGTCTGAAATCCTCAGGGCTGTTGTTAAATGAATAGGTAATTTTTTAATTGGTTCACCCATCCATTCATTTATCTGTCAGTTTCAGCTGCTTGTCCAGGTCCAGGTCGTGTGTCATGATTAATTAAGAGAAACATAATTATTCATAAATAATTCTCATCTCTTTCACTGGGTTGGACATAAAAAAGGTATTAAAAACTTTTCAGGTTTTAAATAACTAATTAATATTAATTGTCGATTATTTGGCTCCACTCTGTAACATCCTCTGAAACTGCAGCAGAGTGAGACGTCTTCTCTTTAGTTGAACATGTCACAGCAACTTCACAAGTTTCCTTTTCCCTCTAAATCACATCAACACTTGATGTTGATGAATGTTTTTTGGATCAAAGAGCTCGTGAAAAATAAATTAGTAAATAAAATGTGAATAAGAAAAAGACTCAGTATCAGTGAATCCTCAGTACTAAAGGACTCAGGGTGTTAGTCTGAAAAACTGGATCAGGATTGATATAAAGATGGATGACATCACAGCTCCCAAACATCCCTGCCGCCCCCTGGTGGCTGGCTGCAGTATAGCTCATAAGCCCCACCCCCTTCATGTTAATGTATTCAGAGTCATTTCAGGTCGTTCTGTAGTGCTGTGAAACAG
>NC_079364.1:976900-999400 GCF_021018895.1 Seriola aureovittata
AGCCTGCAGAACCCCAGAGAGCCCCGCCCCCTTCTGTTAATATCACACCTCTGTTGTCTTCCTTTCTACTGTGTTCTATTCTACTGTGTTCTATTCTACTGTGTTCTATTCTACTGTGTTCTACTGTGTTCTATTCTACTGTGTTCTATTCTATTCTATTCTATTGTGTTCTATTCTACTGTGTTCTATTCTACTGTGTTCTATTCTACTGTGTTCTATTCTATTCTATTCTACTGTGTTCTATTCTACTGTGTTCTATTCTATTCTATTCTACTGTGTTCTATTCTACTGTGTTCTATTCTACTGTGTTCTATTCTATTCTACTGTGTTCTATTCTATTCTACTGTGTTCTATTCTATTCTATTCTATTGTGTTCTACATCACTCTGCTGTAGAGGCTCTTTAATAATACATCATGCTGCAGATGTTGTTTCTGCTGAATCCTGATTTGACTTTAAAGACACACACACACACACACACACAAACACACACACACACACACACACACACACAAACACACACACCCTGACTGTGTGGATCAGAGCTCTCAGCTGATTGGCTGCAGGTGACATCATCAGTTGGGATGTGGAGGTTTCTCTTGCTCCTCGTTGCTGCAGCCTCTCACTCACCTTGCCACCTCCACACATACACACACACACACACACACACACACACACACACACACACACACACACACCTGCAGCATTGCAGTTACATACGTGACCTACAATCAGCTTCAAACCCTGTAGCAGCTGCTCAGCACCCAACATGAAACAGGTCCTCACAAAGATAGAGGTACAAACACACACACACACACACACACACACACACACACACACACACACACACACACACACACACACACACACACTGCAGCTGCATTACATCATCTAGCTCACTGTGAGGAGGATGGGATGGGAGAGGCGGTGTGTGTGTGTGTGTGTGTGTGTGTGTGTGTGTGTGTTCTACTCTGGTGCATGATGGGAGTTGTAGTCCTCTGTCGGCCATGTTTTCAGGTTTAATGAAGTTCAACTAATGATTGTCCATGTTGTTATTGAATAAATAAAATTGTCTCAGACTAAGGAAACACTGACCTCTGACCTTTGACCTCTGATTAACCCTCAGTCTGATAAAGCATTTAATTTCTAACCATTTTGTTTTATGTTTCCGCTCCTTTATTTGTTATTTGTTTCCCTTTCAGGTGCTTTTAGATACTGGATAATAATGAGCGCCACGCGTCGACACCTCGCCCTCCTCACACAGCTGCTTCCTGCAGAGAGCTGACTCTGGACCAACGTGGACAACCATACAGGGTTTATACAGACGGTTTCTACAGCAACATGCAAAGATAACTTTTATAAATTCTCTAATATTCTACAAAAATACAAAAGATTTATGATTACCGTTACCATGACACCATTATTATGATTTAATTTAAACTTTCTAAACATTTTAATCATGAATGTGAAAGATCTGGAGGAGCTGAGAGTGACAGACGATCCTCAACCAGAGCAACAGATGGAGGCGGTGTGTGTGTGTGTGTGTGTGTGTGTGTGTGTGTGTGTGTATGTATGTGTGTTGGATGAGTGTTCCAGTCAGGATGAGTAACAGCTCATTGTCAGTCAGTAAATTTAGCGCTGACATTTCCTCAGAAGAACGCCGACCCAGCAAAACCAGATGGAACCGGATCAGAGCAGAACCACAAACATGAAGTTCTGAACAAAGTTGATTGAGGTTCTGTGACCGGAGTTCAACAGGTTAAACATACTGTAACTACAGGAGACTGTAACAGCTGTTCTACTGGACTCTGTGCATCACCTGTCCTGCAGCAACAATGAAGATTTTATCAAAATACAGACTGACAGCGAGCTGCACGGTGGTGCAGTGGTTAGCGCTGTTGCCTCACAGCAAGAAGGTTCCGGGTCCGAGTCCTGGCTCGGCCGTGGGATCTTTCTGTGTGGAGTTTGCATGTTCTCCCCGTGCACTCCGGGTACTCCGGCTTCCTCCCACAGTCCATAGACATGCAAAATGGGGACTAGGCTAATTGGATACTCTAAATTGACCATAGGTGTGGCTGTGAGTGTGAATGGTTGTCTGTCTCTATGTGTTTGCTCTGCGATGGACTGGCGACCTGTCCAGGGTGTACCCCGCCTTTCGCCCGAAAAGATGCTGGGATAGGCTCCAGCCCCCCCGCGACCCTACTGGAGGATAAGCGGTAGAGAATGAATGAATGAATGACAGACTCACACGGACTCACACGGACTCACAGAGACTCACAGACAACATGAGGCTTTTTGCACAGCAGATATTTAAGGAAGATATTTGAGTCTGAACTCACCTGTGCACGTCGACACGTCTGACATCAGGAGCCCTGCACACACCTGCAGCTCCACACCTGTTGCTGATCAGCCAATCACTGATGCAGGAACAGAAACCTAATGTTTGAACAGTCACCACATGAATCTCAAACTGTTGTTTCCTGGTTTATGGGATTATTACACATTTATTTTCTATATGTATCTTGGTAGAAGTCACGTTTAATATCAGTTTGCATTACTACAGTTATTTATTTATTTATTTATTCTTAATGTTGATACTGCTCTCTCTCTCTCTGCTCATCTGTGTGTCTTTGTAAACATGATGATGTGTGTGTGTGTGTGTGTGTGTGTGTGTGTGTGTGTGTGTGTGTGTGTGTGTGTGTGTGGTGTGTGTGGTGTGTGTGTGTGTGTGTGTGGTGTGTGTGTGTGTGTGTGTGTGTGTGCGTGCTCATCGTTGTGCAGTGATTATGTTGAAGATCAGGAGGATTCCTCCGAAATAAAACACCCACCACTGCTCTGAGCCCCCACCTCACCTCACCCCCTCCTCATCCTCCTCCTTCACCTGCCCCCTCCTCCTGCTCACTCTACCCTCCAGGACCAATCACAGCCCAGGATTCCTGCCGGCCAATCAGCTGGCTGCTGGGTGATGTCATGCAGCAGGCTGCCTGTGAGGTGCTGATGCTGCTGAGCTGCAGATCTTCAGTCTGAACAGAGAGAACAGAGACGGAGCATCACTGCAGGGTGAGTGCACACACACACACACACACACACACACACACACACACGTTTATATTTACTATCTGTTTTTGATTGTTTATGTTGTTGTGTATTTTCCTGCATGTTTCCTGCTGCAGCCTGTTCTCAGAGAACAGAGCAGAGCAGATGAAAGTCGGTTTCATCTGATTCTGTTTTTCTGCTTCGTTCACTCGTTCATTCATCTGCAATTTCTTTCTTTGTCCTTTTCATCTTTTCTTTCTTTCTGTTCTTCGCTGCTTATTTTTCTTTTTCTTTTCTCTCCTTCTTCATGATGAAGTTCAGTGTCAGAGCTGCTGCTCTGCAGAAGCTGCTGCGCTTACTGGCAACAATGACATCATCGCTTAGCCCCTGCACACACACACACACACACACACACACACACACATACACACACACACACACACACACAAAGTTTGTACATTGTGTTTGCAGTAACCCTTAAAGGATAATCAGTTAAAAAACATCGGATGATTTTAGTGATTCTTCTCTCTGCTGTGACCTGAAGTAGTTTGGATGTTGTGATGTGAACTTGCACAGTTGGTTTTATTTTATACATTGCAATTAAAACAGTGAATGTAAAACAGCCTGAGGGATGAAGTGATGGTAGAAGGTGAAACTGCAGCTCTGGTGTTTTCTCTTAAACTGTGAGAGAAGAAGAAGCTTCTGCTGTTTCAGATCTTAGCTCATGTTGGATGTTTCTTTATTCGGAGTCTGACTCAGTCCAGGTGTTTTCGTGCAGCAGCTGCAGCTGATTCACGAGTGTGAAACTCCTGCAGGGTCGTCGTCGTGTCTCTGTGTTTGCTGCTGATTCAGTTTCTCACTCTGGAGGAATTATTTTAATCTCCTGAAGTCGATCACATGAGTCATTGCTCTGAAAACACACAAACAAGCTGAAAGAAAATCTGCCTCATGAGCAAAATCTGACCTTTGAGTCAGAATCATTCGGTCTCTGAAGGTTCAGAGGAAATCTGTGACGTGCAGAGAGATTTTAAAATCAAGAAGAAGAAGAAACTTTTGATTCATTAGTCAGCTGCAGATGACACAGGCAAACAAATGACTCAATGATGCATTAGATGCCAAAACAAGTCATAAGCAAAATAACCAGGTTCAACCTTTGACCTCCAGAAGGTTCAGATTCATGTTTAGAAAAAGAGAAACTTTTCTCTTCCTCTTTTTTTTTACTTCTCTTTAGTTCTTTAGTTTTCTTCTTGTAGTTTAACTCGTCTCTGTGTCTCTGTGTCTCTGTCCTCAGGAACAGACTCTACCTCACCACAGTGTCTTTGAGAGAAAACTACAGCAGCAGCAGCAGGATGACTCTAGCAGGTAAAGCTAATTATTAGTTATTGATTTCCTGAATGATTTGTTCACGTTAATGTCATTTTTTTATTTGATTCTGAGTGGATTCATATATGTTTCCTCCAGCTTACAAAGAGAAGATGCGACAGCTCCCCCTGGTGTCCGTCTTCTGCTCCTGCATCCTGCCTGAACCCAGAGACGCCACGGTCGACAAGAAGGAAGGTCAGCTGCACTCCCACTCTATTCTATTCTATTCTGTTCTATTCTGTTCTATTCTACTCTGATCATCAAACCAACACCAGCATTAGTTTGAAAGTTCGTGCCTGACATTGTAGACAGTCTTCAGTAAACGTTGTCTGCTCAGTTGTCATGGATACGGCCCAGTTCTCCTTACGTCTGAAGTATTTATCGTGTTTCTCTCTTAAATATTTACAAGCCTCTTCACGTGGAAATTAGTTTATTTATTTTAAACATTTGATATTGATAGAATTTATTTTGAATTTACTTTATTTGACAGATAATTAATCAGTTAATTCATTAGTGAAATCTAAACAGTGATAACAGCTGTGGAAGAAATTATGTCCAGCTTTTCTGTTCTGCTCTGAATAGATAAATATTCTGCTGCTTTTTAAATGCACTTTGAAAGTGACTCTGGTCTCAAAAAGTGCAACATTAACTAGTTTTATGTAGTAAATGATCTGATTCTGCATGTAAATGATAATTCTGTAAACAAACAGCTGCACAGTGCAGTGTATGAGTCGAGGCTCTAGTAGAGTCCAACCTTTAGAAATAAGCTCTCAACTTAATACTGACTTTTCTCTTCACTAGACGTCATTAAAATCTCATGTTCTCAGGTTTTAAATCATTCATCATTGCTCTGGTCTCAGGGGCTGGAGTGTTTCCCATCATGCATTAGGCAAGAAGAGGCTCAAGCCTAAACAGGTCACCAGACTATACAGCACTCACAGTTTCCTCCACATGTGGAGTAGTTCATATAAAAATCATTGAACTGTGAGTGAGAGGAAACAGAAATAATCCGTCTTCTGTGGTCGCCTCATGGTCTTGTGTTCTTCTTCTTGCAGCAGGTGTGGTGGACTTGAACCTGTGCAACATCCGGGACATGGAGGTGATCGAGCTGAGCAAGCGGGCGAGTGGTCAGGCCTTCGAGGTCATCCTGAAGCCGCCCACCTTCGACGGCGGCCCCGAACTCAGGGCCACCACGCCGCCTCGCCAAAAACCCTCACTGGAGGAGATCCAGAAGAAACTGGACGCCGCTCAGGAGAGGAGGAAGGTGTGTAGACCGACGACAGTGGAGTTTAGATTTTAGTCAGTGTGTGGTCGAACTGTTGGTGATAAATAAACAACAAATAATCTGTAAGGTTCATTCTCTGGGGAACATGAATCTTTAGTTTCATGAGTTGCTGAGAAATTTCAATCTGGACCAAAATGATGGATCTACTGATAAAAACATCAAAAACAGAGAGGTCTTAAAATCAATCCCTGAGGAACGCCACTAGTTATTTTAGAGTTTAATCTGAGCAAATTGATTGAAAACAGTCTTTTGACTTTTGATCAATATTCAATCAATCAATCACAGATTGTTGCTTTGTGGCACCATCATGGATTTAAACAATTCTACCAGGAAAACCACCAAGAAGCTTGTGACAAAAAATTAATTGGCTTCTGTTTTTTAAAAGTGGATGTTGGAAAAGAGAAAGTCTGTAAACTGTGGCTCTGTCTCCCTCTAGTGTCAGGAGGCGGAGCTGCTGAAGCACCTGGCTGAGAGGAGGGAGCACGAGCGGGAAGTTGCTCAGAAAGCTCTGACCAAAGAGCGCCAGGAGCACCGCGCTGACGCCGACAAGGAACAGAGGCAGATGCACCTGAACGCCTCACAGGAGCAGCTGCAGGAGGAGGTGAGGCTCGTTTCCTGTCGCACTTCACTCCTTTACTGAGATGATGCAGATTCTGCTACAGAGACATGAATCTCTGATCTGATGAGTTTGTGTTGTTTGTGTTTGTGTTTCAGGACAAGCACAGTGTGGAGGTGAGGAGGAGGAGGACGAGGAGGAGGAGGAGATGTTCTACATAACAAACAAACACATGACATTTGACATTTTGGGGAAAAAGCATCAGTTTCACATCTGTGTGTTCAGTATAGAGCTGGAGTCAGGCTGTGGTTAGCCTAGCTTAGCATAAAGGCTGGAAACAGCTAGCGTGGCTCTGTCCAAAGTTCAAAAACACACCTAGCAACAATTCTGAAGCTCAGTGATGTTTTTAAACTGACTGTGATGAAGGAACAAGACTGTGGAGAACAGCTGTTGTTGTTCCTTATAGAAATGGATTTATGATAAAAAAGCAAAACAAATCTTTGACTATTTTCTTAAAGCAGTTTTTAGGTAAAATGACCACAACAGAAAATCTGACAAAAACAGCTGTTACATAATGTTTTCCAGTCGTTCTTCATAATCTTGTTTCCTTCCACTGAACCTACATTCAAGTTCCATTCATACAACAAAATCACAGTCTATTAGAAAGTGTTACCAGACTTACATCATGTGACATCAGGGTGGTAGACAGAACCAGGAGAAACAGACCAAAGGTAGATTTACTTGATCCAGAGAAGGTTTAAACTTTAAAATGAGTCCTACCTTTCCTAAAGGACGAACAATTAGTAGTTTTCACACTTCAGATCTCTAATGATTTTGAGATGAACAGAGTTTATCCATGACTGGGAGTCACTGTACTGACTTCACCCTCTGTTCTCTACCTCCAGGTGTCTTGATGGCCTGATCACAACACAAGCTGAACTTTATTTGGAAGCCATTTTGGAGGATTGACGAGCTGAGTGTTGATATGCCGGAAGCCCGGCGCTGCTCCGACTGGGAGACTTGACAGGATGAGACTCTGAAAAGAGTGAGAGAAGAAGAAGAAGAAAAAGAGGAGGAGGAGGACTGAGGGCGAGTTCGAGCGCTCGACCTCCTCTGAACAACCAGGACTCTTTTTAACGAGATAAACTGACGGACGCTGCAGATTCAGTCATCATTAGATGGTTCAGAGGGGTTTTACTGTGCTTTGTTGCCATGCCAACAGTGCCAATGTGTTCATGTGTGTGTGACTGTGTGTCAAGGATTCAATGCCTTCACAAGTCTTAGAAGTTGTGCCCAACCAAACCTGACCCGACAGAACCCGGACTGAAACCCAAACAAGGAACTTTTACCCGAATGGATCAAAGTCCTCAGAAGACTGGATCCACCTGCCAGGAGAGTTCAGCAAGAGGAGTCTGGATATAGTTAAACAGCCCCATCTGGTGGACAGTTAACATCATTGCATTTACTGTAAAACAGCAGCAAGAGAAAGGTTTGATCAGAGGCTGTTTAGTGACGCCTAATGGCAGCTGTAGGAAAGTACAGGAAGTCAGCAGGTGAGCCACTTTCTCACAGGGTTGTATTCCAGACCACCGAAGTCCAGTCTGAGATGAGGCGAGCAGTTCTGACATCAAGTCAAGAACAAGACCAGTAAAGGCAAAAAACAAACGATTTAGAAAGGAAAGTCCGGTTGAGCACGTCTACCAAACTGAGACAGATCAGATCCAGAGAACCCACAAAACCGAGACAATCTGAGTCAGCACGATACAAGATCGAGATGAATCAAAACATAGAAAACAAAGAGACGACTTTCACTTAAATCAAAGAACAATGACAAGAGACAAGTTCAGATTGAAACGCTGAAGAAACCCCAGACAAGTCCGAGTCTAAATGCCACAAATCCGGTTCACCTGCCCAAGATGAGTCAAAGCACAGGTGATACTGAGACACATTCAAATGAACTTTCTCCGGGCCGAGACAAATTAAAGTCACAAAATAGAGTCAGAGTCAAACACTCATGAGACTGAGACAAGTAATAAATTATTTAAAAAAAACCTTTGAGATCCTTATTGAGATTTCACATCCCAGTTTTTATTTTTCAGATTCTATATTTGGATTTGTCTCATACTTCTTCATATTAAGACAATGTACTACAATGAGCATGCTAGCATCTATGCTATCACTTGAAGCTACATTTCTGTATAGACGAGTTACAAACAGCTCATGTGGCTAATGGCTAACATTAGCTACATCACAGGTTACTTACCTGTCCAATAACCATCATACTGACCCCCCCGCTGATATAAATGAGCGAATTTAATTGATGAACAACTGATAATCGATTGTGTACAGTGTTTACAGCTGCAGTGGTGTGTTTCTGTGTATGTGTGTGTGTGTGTGTGTGTGTGTGTGTGTGTGTGTGTGTTTCCCTGGCAATGTTATTGTAAAGGAGTCAGGGAGTGATGATGATGATGATGATGACGATGATGTACAGAAATCACATTATATTTTAAATTCAAGAATAAAACAATGACACTTTACATCTTTGTTCATCTCTTTTTATTCAGTCAACTCCACATTCAGCCTCAGAACTATAAATACATCAACATCAATATAACATCACCAATAAATACCTACTGAAGATCAATACAACATTTAAATAAAATGCAATTTCAATTAACTTAAACCATAAATAGTACACAGTATATGAAACAGCAGCATGTAGGGGACACACATAAATGTTCAAACATTAGTTACTTATGAGTTAATTAACAAATGTCACTAATTCAAAATCATGAGATACAATATGTAGTTATTTAATCTATGACATACAGGGTCATATTTTTGGTTCAATATCTTAATTATGAGATTCTAGACTCCTATTTTTAAAGTTATAATTAATTATTCGATAATTAGATAATGACTTACAATCATAATTACAACCACAATTAACATATTTCAGTTCAATATTTCAAAGCATGATATCAGTCTCAGTCTCTATGCAGATGACTCACAATTATACATCTTATCTGATTTTATCATTCTTCAGTGACCTCAGTTAAACCCGTCAATCACTCATGCTCTTCATTTAGTCATTTAATTTCTTCCCATTATGGCAAAATAAAATTTGCAGAAATTGTTGCATTTAATGACAAGATTAATGTCAATCATGTAATTTCAAAAATTTAAAAATAACTTGGAGACTGTATAATTGCTTTTGCTGTGCTACATAAATATTAATAGATTATAATTATTATATTATTTTTAATGTATAGAAGGAGAAAGAAAGGTAAAACATACATTTTTGTATTTTTTTTCCTATATTGTCAGGATTTTATATTTTTATAGCATCATTGATCTTCCGTACTGAAGCCTCCGTTTGTGCGCGACTAACCCAGGTCCTGGTCTGGTTTCTGCTGGTTTTCACTGTTGCTGTGTGACTATGGGTCGGACACAGGTGCAGCCCACTGCCATGAGGCGGGACTCCAACCTGTAGTGGTAGTTCTGTCCCGCCCCTGCCGCCCTGACTCGCCGCAGCACCAGCACCTGGTGCAT
This sequence comes from Seriola aureovittata, assembly GCF_021018895.1. Lineage (NCBI taxonomy): Eukaryota > Metazoa > Chordata > Actinopteri > Carangiformes > Carangidae > Seriola > Seriola aureovittata. The sequence continues at coordinate 986,690 of NC_079364.1, forward strand.
GATGGGTCTGGACTCCAGGCTCCGGTCCTCCTGGCCCTTCGAGTCCAGGCAGCCCTGCAGCAGACAGCGAGCCTCAGACAGCACCGAGGGGTAGAGGGAGTCATCGTGGGAGATGCTGAGGACGGAGAGAGAGAAGGGACAAAAACATGTAAATATCAGATTAACTTTAATTCTGTTTTAATTATTTTATCTTAATTAAAATCCTTAACGAGAGACTGGTGTGTGTTCGTACTTGTACGTCCACGGGGAGATGGAGTCGTTCTCAAGAGGTCTAATGTTTCTGGAAGGAACCAAAGAATTGGCGTCCAGCTGCAGGGGGACCGTTTCTACTGTCGCACCATCAGACTTCCTGTGTGTCTTCGCTGGGTGTTTGGAATGTCCGCCTGGTTTCTGCATGGCTGCTGCCTCCGTCACAGTCATCATCATCATCATCATCATCATCACTGCCACAACACAGGCAGCCTGAGGAAGAGGAGAGTTTTTTTACTTTTACTTTTCCATCTATAAGAAATAAATCATGTGTTTTATTTTATTAAATACTCTTTATTTTATTATAACTTAATTTAAATGTAACACACATGAAAAACATGTTTATTACATGTAAATCACATGCAACAAATTCACACGTGAAATTTAAGAAAACACCTGTGAAAACAACTTCCACCAGCAATGAATAACATTCTAATTATAAATTACATAAATTATAAATAGAATATATTTGAACAATCTAATCAACAAAACATAAAAAGTTTTACTCAATGTTTAAAGTTTTAGGGAATAATCATAATAAAACATCTCTTGTTTTTGACGTTCTGATTGAGTTTGAATGAAATTTTTGTGAAGTTGCTTTAAAAAATAATAATCTGCCAAACAAATGTAATGTAACATAAAATAGATTAAAACACATTCTGGGTTTTATTGAGGTTCATTTTTATCTCTCGGGTTGTTTAAAAATGCTTTTTTTCTGTTTTTATTTCATGTATTTCAGCCAATCAGAGGCCGTCTCTCATTCAGCCTCCCAGCATTAAAAGTTCTACGATGAAATAAAAATAAGCTCCAATAAACATGTTACATGGAAAATCAGAATGATATTATAATTAGTTCAGTTTTAATAATTAATTTCAAATAAAATAAAAAAAATGTACTCTCTAGTAAATAGAGCGTGTTATTCATATGTTTTATACTTCAAACAGATGAGCTTTTACCATTTGGAGGGAAACACTGATATTTCTGAACGTTTAAAACTTCTGAACTCGACGCTGTTTGAACTGATTTACATATAATAATAAAGTTAGAACTCGCCGCTCTCACCGTCATTCTGCAGGAGGTGGATGTTGAAAACATGCTGATGGTCGTCCTCGTCTTGGTTCTTCAGATGCGCTCTTTTTGCAGATGTTTCAGACCTCAGCGTTTGCTTTTGTTCTTCTTTGTGTTCAAAGGCTCCTCAGGTTCTGCTGGAGGTTCAGGTCAGAGGCTGTAACCTGCAGGTCAGACAGTCTGGTCTCCGTTGTGTCTCTTGAAGTTTAGGTTGAAACTGTCTTGTTCTGCTGGTGTATGTAAAGTCGCAGGTGGTGGTCGTCTTCTTCTTCTCTGGTGTTCTGGTGGACATCGGTGAAGGCTGTGATTTTTATCCTGATGCACATCAGAGTCAGCACTGCTGTTGGACTTCCGCTGATGATGTCAACATCTTTCTGTCTTTCTTCACCACGCAGATGAGATCGCATGCTTTGTTCTGATGCTCTGACCCACTTTCACAGCCGATAAAGAGGTGAAATTATTCTGCAATGAAATGTTGCAGCAGATTTTCTAGGTCATCAAGTCTCCACCATAAAACACCAAGTTATATAAATGAATGTTTAATGTGATGGTGTCAGTTTGCCATAGTTTGGTCCTCGTAGTTCAAATGAACATAAATCTCACACTGATGTTTTAAACAATAGTTTTTTTTCTGACTGTGTCGGCAGTTTGTCCTGCCACAAACTCACTGCCAGATCCAGCTGCATGAATTCATCTGCATCTGGTCTGAACAGAGTCCTGACCTCAACCCAGTTTGTGATTCTGATCTTATCAGCTCTGATGTGCAGCTCCATACCACAGCTGCAAAGTGCCAAACGAACCAATAAACTGCAGTTTCTTCAGCACAGGAGATGATAATTAATTCGATGATTAGCATTGTTTAAACCTTAAACGTGGTGTTTATTATAGTAACCATGACGACAAAGGTCTGGTACACCTGCAGCTGGGCTCTATTCGAGGGTAGAGACAGGTGACCTGTTATGGCTGTTATACCATGCTGTAAAATCCTGGGCCACTCCGTCTGCAGAGCGTCTTGTTCTGACTCGTGTTCCTGAATGAATCCAACCTTAAACCCAATCTACTCACACTCAGGCAGGAACACCTGAGCGAGGGTTTAATTCCATAAACCAGCGTCACAGCAGGTGATCCAGTTCTCCATCTCAGCCCGCTCCATCACAGACTTGATGTTCTACGTCGTCATGGCGCTAAAGCCATCACATTTAACACGATCAAAAACTTATATCGATCTAAACTCTGCTGAGTTCTCAGCATCTTATTAGTGTGGCTTTATCCAGAGCACCAAACTGCTTTGTGGCACAATCACCTGTCGTAAACTACAAACATATAACTGTTCACTTAAATCATGGAGAGGAAGCGTAACCACCGCAGGAACCAGAGTCTAAATTTAGTTCCGGGGTAATTGATTGACTCCCAAAAAGGTACCTGGTCAGGGGGGGTAGTACTTTCCAAAGGTTCAGGAACTTTGGGGGGGGGGGGGTCTGCAGTGCTGAACATTTCTGACTGGTGGAGTACTCACTGCATTTTATTTCACCCGCCATGTTTAACAGTCCGCATCGAACAAACACATTTTCCACAGCGTGAGACAGGTCCGCGAGAGGGAAAGAAAACTGAAACTTCAAAAAGATAAAGGACCTCAACAACCGGAGAGGCTGACGTTGCCACCCGCCACGCATAATATGGGATCGTCACGTATTTGAAATAAAATGCAATTTGTCCCGTATTTCTGTTCATGTGACGTCCTTAAAGTGAATAATTATAATGTCAAGTCATAATTTTGCATCATCATCATCATCATCATCACCTTGAAGAAAAGTACCTGGAGCTGAAAGTCAAAACGCGGCTATATACAGGGACTATTGTACGAACTTGAATAAATGTAGAACCTAAATAAGAGAATCTAAATAACTTCTCAGCAAGAAACATCAACAAATAGGTTCTGTACTTAATTGGCTCTTACATGACATATATGGTCATTTAATTTGGAGAACTGGTTGATTTTTATATATTAATTGACAAATTAACGTATTTGGCAAGTTGCAAAAAAGACTTTGTGCATTTCATCATTATATTAACAGAATATACTGTATATTCATGGCTTTGGTGTCGTCTTCATATTAAATCTGTCACTTCTAATGGTTTTAGAAGGAAGTGACAAACAGTGTCGACAACGCTGCAAATATGATTTTGGATAGAGACCATGAACCGTGTTACATAACATATATACAGTATATACGTAACAGCAGACAATAACTACTACAGTAGTAGTAGGACAAAACAACTGACAGCTCTTTGTTATAGATTTATATTTTGAATTATTTAGAGTGAGAGAGAAAAGAAGAAAAAAACACTATACAAATATATATACACACAAATATACATACAAATATGTATATCTGTATATATATATCTATATATATATTTTTTATTTTGTTGTGTTGTCACTTTGTTTTGTTTCACCAAATTAAAATAAATAAATAAACAAATTCAATAATCCAGCTGCTGACCTTTGTTGAATCTTTCTCATCTCACATTAATACTTTATGTTTTATTTTGAAAGGTACAGACAAACAACATGTTTTGTTGTTTATTTTGAAGGATTTGTCGTCTTGTTGAATCTATTCCATCTTCATATTCATGTCACTTGGTCAGAGTTACTGTTGGAGTCTTTCAGGTGGTGAAATCACAAGATCTGAGTCTGACGTTTTAACTCAGTTTACTACATTTAAAAAGATACAATTTGTTTTTATTTATTTTTTGTTTTATTGATGATTATGTTTCTTGTTTTATTTGATGATTTTGTTTCTTGTTTTATTTGATGATTTGTTTTCATGTGTTTGAATAAAATCACAGTTGGGGCGTCGGTGACTGTGGGACGAATGATTCACCTGAGCATGATGATGATGATGAAAGGTGTGTGAGTCACATCGTCACATCGTCACGTCACGTCACACTCTGCATCACGGCTGCTTTAATGTTGTGTGTGTGATGCAACAGGAGAAACTTCTCATCAGTCCGACATCACAGTGCTTTGATCCGGGGGCTCCTGGTCCTGGTTTCTTCATGTGTGCAGTTTTCAGATGTGCTGAGTCAGTCATGTGATGCAGGATGTGCTGTGTCTGCAGTCTGACCTGGTTTATGGTCGTGTTGTGACTCAGGTTGGGCTGCAGCTTCTTCACTATCAGGTCTGTTGTGTGTTTCTCCGCCCACACTGCCAGCTCGCCACGACCTGGTTTGACTGATGGGTTGATGCTAATCTTTGATATGAGGCACTTCCTGTGTTTGTTTCTTTGATGTCCCCTCATCTTCGAAATGCTCAAACGCCTTTTATGGAAAGAAAAGTGTCACCACATTTAAATTAATTTACTCCTATTGAAAGATCAGAAGTCACAGTCAGAGTGAAAATAAATAATGGAATCATCTGCAAAAAAAATTAACCAGAAACAAATCAAACTGCTTTCATGTCTTATATGTGGGATTTTATGTTTTATGTTTTCTATGGAGTTTTTTTTTTTTATCTCAATGGGACTTCCTGGAAAAATTATGTTTTTTAAATTTGCATATTTCTTTGATTTTATTTAACCAAGAAAACTTCCCTGAGCTGCAGACAAACAACACTAAATAAATATTAGATCAATAAAAATATAAACAAAACAAACAATTCTAAAGCCGCTTAATAAAGAGAGAAACTCCTCCCTGACGCTTCACTGTGTTCTTGTTCTTATTGATTTATCTAAGTGTGAGGCTGAAGCGTTGCACAGAGAGTTTAGCGTCACCTTTTTTAAGTTTGAAGCATTAAAGAACAATATGAATAAACCTGAACCTGCAGTTTGACCAGACTGTCCACAGTCTCTGAGCTCTGACTTTTATCATTTTAGTTTCAATATAGATAAATTATCTCCGACTGACTGATATCAGTTCTCAGTCTGCTCAGCACAGACTCTGTGGTTTATAACCACACTTTCATTTTCACAACTTGTCCACTGCTTCTGTCGATTACAGTAAAATAATTGTTGTATCACTGAAAATAGAAACGAGAGTTGTTGTGATGAACCCAACTACAAACTCCAGGTCCAGGGACTCGAACAGGTTCATCAGGCCCCACATCCAGCAGGTGTGAAGGGAGGTATGGATGTTCAGGTCAGGAGACGATCATCGTTTGTTCATTTTTCAGCTTTTAGGAGAAGAAGAAGAAGAAGAAGCTTTAAACACATTCATGTTGCTACAAAATCACTAAACTTCCACAAGTTAATGTAAACGAGGTCATCTGAGTTCAGCCCAGAATACAACTCGTACAAGGCGTGTGTGTGTTTTTACTTTACTGAGTATCAAGCATGAATGTGCTTCTTCAAATACAAAGTCAAAGTATAAATTATTCTAAAACATCATAATGTTGTTATTAAAGCACAAATGTTAAAGCAGCATTTTAATGTTGTAGCTGGAGGCGGTGCTGTTCATGCATCAGGACGCAGCTCAGGTGTCTCCGGGTGTCTCCAGGTGTCTCCAGGTGTCTCCAGGTGTCTCCAGGTGTCTCTGGCTCAAGTGGCCACAACAAAAGGGAGACACACTCATTAAGAATATTTTCATTAAACCAAATGAAATGTTGTGAGTATGAGGTGTGGAGATCAGAAAGATCAGTGATGTATGTTGAGCAGGAGGGAGGTATGTGAGTGCAGGTGTGGTCAAGTAAGACGTAACCAGGTGAGCAGTAGGCAGCCAGGACTGTTGCACTCTGGGACACACAGGTGATCCGGATGAACCAATCAGCTGCAGACAAAGAGAGACAGGTGAGTAAAAAGGATCTAAAAACAACGAGAACCCCACAGGTCGTCTTTCATCATTGGTTAGAAAGCCGCTGCGTCCTGGTTCACCCTCGTTTCTTTGGATGTTCAGCTGATGTTGTATTTCAAAATAAAAATCATGAGATATTAAAACAAACAGGCAAAAAAACTCTCATCCAACTTCTATAGTTAGATCAGAGTCTCCAGCGTTCAGTGATGTCAGCTGCACGGACCAATGAAAGAACATCCAGCGCAAATCTCTGTGAACAGGAAGTAAACGAGTCCAAACTTAAATGATTAAATTCTTTAATGAGATGAAAGTGGTGAGAAACGCTGGAGACGTGATGGACACTCAACTCTTCTTTGTTGGTATCGTTATTTTCATCAGTCAAACACTCGAGAGACTTCCTGTCGGTCCAACGTGATGTTTCCTCTGGCGCCTCCTTCAGGACAAACAGGACAGCAATATAAGAAAGGTAAAGGTTTCTCTCTGCGGCCTCCAGGTGTCGCTGCTGAGACTCGCTGACGTTTCCTGCTGTGAGAAAAGTGCTGACGGCTTTGATGGTAATCAAATTAAAACCCAGTGAGTAATCAGATCTCTCTAGTTTCCTCTCTGTCAGTCAAAGTGGGTCGGAGAGAAGATGCTGACGCCTCTGACATAAACCGTCAAACCTCAGCGTCGACCACATCACAGCCAAAACCACAGCTAACGCCCCCCTCTGTGATGTCACAGCCAGGGGAGGGGCCACAGCGCAGGAGCCTCTCTGACAACCATATATGGAAACAGGAAGCTGAATGCTGACGGACTCAGGCTGCTGTCTGAAAGATGGGTTTAATTCATTTCAAATGGATTTATTTATGAAAAGTAAATATTTTTTATCAATAAATATCTTTAAAAACTTTTGTAAAACAGTAAAAATGTAAAAACTTTCTATATGTTGAATTTTGTCATTTTGAACCATCAAATTTAGAGAAAAAGTCTGTAGATAAATTAAAGTCGCTGCTTCAGTCTGTTCATCTCCGGATCTCAGCTGATCTCCAGGCTGCGACCACCAAATGTGAAAATTTAAAAGTTTAATTGAATTTAAGAGACGTCTTCGGTTGTATCGTATACATTCCTCAAATTTTACGTTTCTATACAACGAAACTGCAACAGCAAATACTTTTAGTACTAATGTACGTTTTTATTCCTCCGCACCAGCAACAGTCGGTGGAGCGGCCATTTTGTTTTCAGGTTGTACATACATATGTCAGCGACAGCGAGGTCCAGAGGCGTGATGTTTTTGTGTTAGAATATGGTGATCAAAGGTCAAAGGTCGGAGGTCACTGTGACCTCACAAAACACAACTTAGGCCAATTCATATGCTAATTATGACACAATTTAACTCAAATGTCTCTAAGAATAAAACAACGTGATGATATATATCCAAAAGATCAAAGGTCAGCTTCACTGTGACATCATAATGTTCTGTAGAAACACTTCTGCTGTAACTCACGAAGGAGAAACTGTGACCATGCTTTCACTCACTGACATGATCATGTTTGTTTTCTCTTTCTTATTCTGATTTGTGTGAAAAGAATGAAAGGAAATGATCTTGTCTGGTTGGCAGAGGATGTAATTCTAGTTTAAAGTCGTAAACCACGGTGTAGTTTAGTTTGTAAGACGTTGCTGTGTGTTAAAGGCTCTTTACCTTCAACCTTCAAAACCTAATGTGAGCTCCTCTCAAAAAAAGGAGGAAATAAAGACGAAGGTTTGGAAGTTCAAGGTAAAGTTGGTTCTATATTTAATTTTATTCATAAAGTTTCAGCACATGTTCAAATGAAGAAGAAGAAGAAAATGAAGGTTGAATACCTGGGGGGTCAGGTGTGCTTAGGTCCCCAAAAAGAGACGTGAGCTCAGTTGGAAACAAGAGGAAGGAAAGATGATGTCACCTTTCACAGAGGTGTTTCTAAGAACTGTTTCCCTCCCCCGCCTGACATCAGAGACAAAGAAAAGGGGTCACGATGATTCGAGTTTCGGTAAAGGGAGCAGATGATGAAGGGGGGGGGGGGGGGGGGGGGGTTCTTTCTAAGACTCTTGTTGCTGGAAACACCTTCACACAAAGTGAAGGGGGTTTCAGGGGGTTTCAAAGCGAACCATGAACTCTGACTGACATCCAGGAACAAACCATCCGTTCACACGTAACCTGCATTCAGATTTCCTCCTGCCTCCTCCTGCCTCCTCCTGCCTCCTCCTGCCACCTGCTGCCTCCTCCTGCCTCTTCCTGCCTCCTCCTGCCTCCTCCTGCCTCCTCCTGCCACCTACTGCCACCTGCTGCCTCCACCTGCCACCTACTGCCTCCTCCTGCCTCCTCCTGCCTCCTCCTGCCTCGTCCTGCCTCCACCTGCCTCCACCTGCCTCCTCCTGCCTCCTCCTGCCTCCTCCTGCCACCTGCTGCCTCCTCCTGCCTCCTCCTGCCACCTACTGCCTCCTCCTGCCTCCTCCTGCCTCCTCCTGCCTCGTCCTGCCTCCACCTGCCTCCACCTGCCTCCTCCTGCCTCCTCCTGCCTCCACCTGCCTCCTCCTGCCTCCTCCTGCCTCCACCTGCCTCCTCCTGCCTCCTCCTGCCTCCTCCTGCCTCCTCCTGCCACCTGCTGCCTCCTCCTGCCTCTTCCTGCCTCCTCCTGCCTCCTCCTGCCTCCTCCTGCCACCTGCTGCCTCCTCCTGCCTCCTCCTGCCACCTACTGCCTCCTCCTGCCTCCTCCTGCCTACTCCTGCCACCTACTGCCTCCTCCTGCCTCGTCCTGCCTCCACCTGCCTCCACCTGCCTCCTCCTGCCTCCTCCTGCCTCCACCTGCCTCCTCCTGCCTCCTCCTGCCACCTAGTGCCACCTACTGCCTCCTCCTGCCTCCTCCTGCCACCTGCTGCCTCCACCTGCCTCCTCCTGCCTCCTCCTGCCACCTAGTGCCACCTACTGCTTCCTCCTGCCTCCTCCTCCTGCCACCTAGTGCCACCTACTGCCTCCTCCTGCCTCCTCCTGCCACCTGCTGCCTCCACCTGCCTCCACCTGCCTCCTCCTGCCTCCTCCTGCCTCCTCCTGCCTCCTCCTGCCACCTGCTGCCTCCACCTGCCTCCTCCTGCCTCCTCCTGCCTCCTCCTGCCTCCTCCTACCACCTGCTGCCTCCACCTGCCTCCTCCTGCCACCTGCTGCCTCCTCCTGCCACCTAGTGCCACCTACTGCCTCCTCCTGCCTCCTCCTACCACCTGCTGCCTCCACCTGCCTCCTCCTGCCACCTGCTGCCTCCACCTGCCTCCTCCTACCACCTGCTTCCTCCTGCCTCCTCCTGCCTCCTCCTGCCACCTAGTGCCACCTACTGCCTCCTCCTGCCTCCTCCTGCCACCTGCTGCCTCCACCTGCCTCCTCCTACCACCTGCTTCCTCCTGCCTCCTCCTGCCTCCTCCTGCCTCCTCCTGCCACCTGCTGCCTCCACCTGCCTCCTCCTACCACCTGCTTCCTCCTGCCACCTACTGCCTCCTCCTGCCTCCTCCTGCCTCCTACTGCCTCCTCCTGCCTCCTCCTGCCACCTAGTGCCACCTACTGCCTCCTCCTGCCTCCTCCTGCCTCCTACTGCCTCCTCCTGCCTCCTCCTGCCTCCTCCTGCCTCCACCTGCCTCCTCCTCCTATATATAGTATATATATATATATATATACACTATATATATTCTATCACTATATATCTTGAGTAAATATTGGAAGCTGTGTTTCCATTAATCTGCACAGTTTGAAATTAGAATCAGAAATACTTTAATCCCCTGCAGGAAGTTGATGTGTTGCAGTGCTCCATTCCACATATACAAAATATAAAGCAATAGAAATAAAAAAGAATAAATATACTGTCAGAAATAAACAGTATATACATAGTTCATATTTACATGCCATTTACAGTTACAGTGAATTAGGAACTAAAAAAGGAAATGAATGAGAATGAGGAGGATTTTCAGACAAAGCAATATTTCACTTTTCATCATCAAACACATTTAAGTCACATGACATCCAAAAACACTGCAGAGTATCATCTCCCAAAAAGCCTCAACTGTGTCCCAAGTCAGGGGTCGCATCCTTCGGAGGACGTGGTCAACAAAGGCTCCTGTTGCCTAGCAACCTTGACGACACGTAACTTTTTTATTTCCAAAAACTTTTAAGTCTCTTGGTTTTAATCGTTGATCTGAGCTGAAGCACAATACTTAGATTTAACAGTGTAACCCCTCAGACTCTGTCAGCACACAATGAATCTTGGGATATGTTGGATGCTTTGTTGCCTAGGAAACGAAGGATGCATTTGAAGGAGCCTTTGAAACGTGACAGTCTTTTCGCGCCGCTGTGATGTAATCACTCCTCGAAGGATGACGCCCCTGACTCGTGTCCGATGTCAGAAACATCTGCGACCACTGAGGTGGATGTGATCGAATCAACAGTTATCAGACGCTGGAAATCCGTCGCCATGTTTAATTGGAGAGAACCAGCTTTGATCACCAACATGCCTCAGTGCAAACAGAAGATTCACTGTGTGTTCTGTCGACTCTCTAATTAAAAATTTGCTTCTATTCTGCACAACTGACGGAAACATCACAGCCACTGAACGAAGTCTGTGCAGCTGCTGGTGTTAAACTTATATTTACATTTTCATTGTAAGGAAACGCTGTTATGGTGGTGACGCTGTCAGGGAGAGTGGAGTGTCCGTACGCTGGGGGTCGTTACTAATCAGCCAGACAGAGACGAGCTGATTGAGACCTTCACCCCTGCTCCTCTGTGAGGGAAACCCCTCATCACCAACAGTTAGATGAAGCTGATTTACTCAAACACACTTTCAACATGAGTTGTAAAATATTATTTGATCAAATTAAATTCAGTTTCAAATCCTGGAAGTTAAATTCAAAATATAGAAATTCATTTTATTAAAGTAAATTTGGTACAAATATCTGTGATCTTATAGACACAGTTTTATATTTTTATATTTATTACATATTTCATCTTTTTCACATTCTTTTTAATGTTTCTAACGACCTGCTGTTTAATAAACTCACGACTGAACAAACAAAATAATTTCAAGAGAAAAAGTCTAAATAAAAACGACATAAAACAAACATTGTGCAAATGATTCTGTGCTGACAAGACAATGTGACATTGATGTGGTTTTGTTGTCAGGAAACATCAGGTTTGATTTTTCTTCAGTGTTTTTATCAGAATATTCAGTTAAGAAACGAGACTGAAACAGAGAGAAGATCTCGTGCAGAGAAACCAAAGAGACGCTGCAGCAAAAGGAAACGGCAGATGAACAGTTCAGATAAACTGTAAAAAACTAAATCAGATAACTCAATACATTATGAAGATTTACATTAGCAACATTAATAGGTAAGTAGATAGTAATAGACAGTAAGCACAGACACCATGTGACACACACTCACAAAATCATGATGAGAAGGAATTTACACTTAATAATGAATTATTGAATGAATATCTATGACCGGAGAAGCAACAATAAAGATCTTAAAGTCTGAAACACTCGAGCTGCTTCATCAGGACTGAGCGGGCAGAAACACATTCTGATTTGCGTGTTGCTAAAAGCTCAGAGTTGGATGTGGATTTTCACGTCTTTTAACAGCCTCTGAAAATCTTGTTCGTCTGACCTGCTGCAGTTTAACGACTCACCTGCAGCAGTGACGCCGTGATTGTCACAGGTGAAACAAATTAGAGATGATCGGAAATGGACTCGACCCAATAAACACAGATCCACTGGAAAAGTAAAGTGAGAGGAACTGAAATAAAATGTTCATATGCTTCAAAACAAATGCATATAAATAATGAAAAGCTCTGTTTCATGAAAATAAACAAATAAGATAAAAAAAAACCTTGTTGATATCTGTCAATCAATTAATCAATCAAACACTTTGATTGAACAGCATCAATCTAAGATAAAAGAAGTCGCTCTTCAGGACTGAGCAGCTGATGCTTCCTCATCTGACCCCTGACCCGGGGCCCGAGGGCCTGACCCCTGACCCGGGGCCCGAGGGCCTGAGCCCTGACCCGAGGGCCCGAGGACCTGAGCCCTGACCCGGGGCCCGAGGGCCTGAGCCCTGACCCGGGGCCCGAGGGCCTGAGCCCTGACCCGGGGCCTGAGGGCCTGAGCCTTGACCCGGGGCCAGAGGGCCCGAGGGCCTGAGCCCTGACCCGGGGCCCGAGGGCCCGAGGGCCTGAGCCCTGACCCGGGGCCAGAGGCAGACCTGCTCTAAATCATTATCAGTCTAACAGACCTGTGTGTGAAGGGACCCGACAGCAGCTGGGTCAGTAAATGTTGAGTGAATGATTTGATCACTTCGATCATTAATCACTAGATGTTAGAACAGATCAAGATCAAATCTGTCAAATTATTTACAAGCGACAAGTTATAGAACTTTGTGTTTCCACGGCTGCACTGTTTGATCACATGAAGATAATCTACAAATCTGATGCATTGATTAAAAAAAAAAGAAAAGCACCCTGCAGTGTGAAACAGCTGCAGCGTCGGATCACAGCCTCCCGTCCTGCAGATGTTATCAGAGGAGAAAACGTGTTCACCTGTGAGACTGTGCAGTGAG
>NC_079364.1:1004400-1089400 GCF_021018895.1 Seriola aureovittata
CCTGTCTGACCACCTGTGTGACTTCATACCACCTGTACACCTGTCTTACCCCGACTCTACAATGTCAATCCATCGCCTCTACCTGCCTGTCTAACCCCACACACACACCTGTCTACCATCAACACACACCTGTCTAACCATCAACACACACCTGTCTAACCATCAACACACCTCTTTCTAACCATCAACACACACCTGTCTACCATCAACACACACCTGTCTACCATCAACCCACACCTGTCTTACCATCAACATACGCCTGTCTTACCATCAACACACGCCTGTCTTACCATCAACATACGCCTGTCTTACCATCAACACACACCTGTCTACCATCAACACACACCTGTCTACCATCAACACACACCTGTCTACCATCAACCCACCTGTCTAACCATCAACACACACCTGTCTAACCATCAACACACACCTGTCTAACCCACTTGTTTCACCTTCGTACAGAACAACAAGCTAAAATCAGGATCCTCTCTCATCATGCCTCGGGTGTCGTTCGCCCCTCCCTCGCTGTGCCTCACCTTTCTCCCCTTGGTGCACCGCCTCCTCCCCTCCCTCCCCCCCACGGTCCGTGACGTGGACGTCCCCCCTCTGTTCCGGGAGCGGTTCATCCTGGGGGGGTACCGGCCCGTGGGCCTGTCGTGGCGTAGTTACGTCCTCAGTCTGTTCCAGATCCACAACGAGACCCTGAATGTGTGGAGTCACCTGCTCGCCGCGGTCTGCGTCCTGCTGAGGTTCATGGCGTTCGCCGTCCTGCAGGGGGGGGTACTGTCACCGTCCGGTCCTGTTTGTTTCACCTCCTTTTTTTTGGAAGTCATGTATCTGACCCGTTTGACCTCTGACCTCCTCAGGGGATCCTGGGTTTTCGGCTGCAGGGTCCTGAAGGTCAGGGCTTTTCTCTGGACGTGTCCTCGCTGCCTCTCGTCCTCTATGTCTTCTCCGCCGTCACATACCTGAGCTGCAGGTGAGTCCGCAACGTCTTTAAGAAAAAAAACAGACTCTGACTCTGACTAGGGCTCATGGGAAATCTCACAGCTGTGTCGCAGTTCAGAGGCTCCTTCAAAATGCGTCCTTTGTTTCCTGGACAACGAATGATCCAACAGGTGATTCCAACATTTCCCAGGATGCAGATCAAGCTTTATTATTGATAGAAAATTATTGATTAGTGCAGCTCTAATTACTGTGCATGTTGCAGCGCTGTAGCTCACCTGTTGCAGTCCCACTCGGAGCATGCGCACTACTCGCTCTTCTTCCTGGACTACGTGGGCGTGGCCGTCTACCAGTACGGCTGTGCTCTGGCTCTGTGCCTGTACAGCTCAGACGCCGCCTGGACGCAAAGCATGCTGGGACAGGTCTGTTTGTGTGTCTTACATCCATCCTCAATAACATGACATGATGCATTCAGGTGCACTGATGACGCTAGTAATTTCAGATCTTCCTCCCGGCCGCCGCCCTCCTCGCCTGGTTCTCTTGTGCCACCTGCTGCTACGCGAAGCTTCATTTCCGCCGTCCGTACCCGCTGCACCGGAAGCTCTGCCAGGTGGTCCCGATGGGCGTGGCCTACCTGCTGGACATCAGTCCCGTCGCCCATCGCCTCGTCACCTACAGCTGGACGAACAGCACTGCACTGCCTCTGCACTTCCTGCAGGTGATGTTTAAAGAGCCTGCAAAACACCTGCAGTTAAGATTTTCCTTCAAGTAAAAACAGTTGCACAAAACAACTCAAGTTTCATCCTTAAGGTTTCCTTAAAATGTTCGCGAGTATTTAAGGTTTTCTCCTTTTCTTAGTCTTATACTTAAGGAATCACTTAAAATCAGGTAAACCGTTGCACAAAACACCTTAGAGACCAAAGTAAGGTAAAAAACTAAAGGTACTTCTGACTCTGTCTAAACTGCAACATGACCCAGTTTAAATGAAGATAGTGAACGCATCGCAGGAAGGTGATGAGGATGTTCCACGGCCAGGAGAAACCCTTAACGATGCAGTAGAGTAAAATTGATGCAAAGGCTTTAACTTTTTTCCTTAATGAAGGAAACCTTTCAAGAGATTCTGTGCAACACCCTGAAGTAACTCCAGTAGCTCAGGAGAAATTAAACCTCAAGTCCTATATTCAAGGAGAACACTTAAGGTGTTTTGTGCAGCCGGCCCCAGATGTTTCCCTCAGCAGCTGATGAGACCAAACACAGAGCAAAAAGAGCGGGAACACTGACGATGATCGATCAGTCGACACAAACACAACAACACACAAACATCATGTTGATCTGTGACTGATCGGTTCAACATATCAACTGAAACTGTCACTTCCTGTTTCTACTGCCACTTCTGCCCCTCCTCCACCAGGTGGTGCTGTTCCTGCTGTCGGCCTTCTTCTTCTCCTGCCCCGTCCCCGAGCGCTTCGCCCCCGGTCGCTACGACATCGTGGGCCACGGCCATCAGCTCTTCCACATCCTGTTGTCCCTCTGCACGCTCGTCCAGCAGGAGGCGCTGTTCCGGGACTTCCTGTGGCGGCGGCCGGCGCTGGTCAGGGAGTTTGGAGAGGAGCGCCTCCTGCTGGCCTGCGCCTCCTTCCCCTGCCTGACGCTCTGCTGCACCATCACGGCGCTTGCCATGAGGAGGAGGGCTCAGACTCAGCTGATGAAAGAGCAGAGATAGAAGAAGAAGAAGAAGAAGAAGGAGGAGCAGGAAGAGGAGGAAGAGGAGGAGGAGGAGGAGGAGGTGTGACTTCATGCTAAAACTCCTGAGGGATTTACTTTGGATTAAAAGGCTTCTCTGAGCAAACAGGAGTGTGTTTGTAGACGTCTGCTCCTCTGGGAAGAAGATTATTATAATGTTCTTCTGGTTTTTCTGGTTTCTGTTTTTTTTGTTTTTACCTTTTTGTCTAAACTAGAATAATATTGTGCATATTTTTCTGTTTTTCAAATCACTTTTTGGAAACTTTTGTGGAAAGTTGTTCAGGACGACATTTTAACCTGGCAAAGCGACAATGTGTTTCCAACATGTTATCTTCACTAATCAGCAGAATGTTTTCAGCCTTCATCAGTGTCACAGTCATGCAACATAAAAGCCTAAACAACATTTCAAATGAACTGGTTTGCAACAACAACAACAACAACAACAACAACAACAACAAGCGTCCATCTTTGGAGCAAGTGAGGAAATGAGCTCAACACAAACTAGGATTCCCTCCTCGTGGTTTAATGCCTCAGGAAACACGGTCACAGTCTCTTCTTCATGAGTTACAGTGTTGAATAATGGCCAGAAGTGTTTCTACTGAACATTATGATGTCACAGGGAAGTTGACCTTTGACCTTTTGGATATAAAATGTCATCACATTCGAGTTAAATTGTGTCATAATTAGTCAATGAATGTATTGGCTCCTGCATCCTCCACTGTGGTCCTGCTTCTGTAGAGGGACTCTAGTTTTAAAACCGTTGTTTTAGTTTTAATTGATATAAATTTGTTTTTTCGTCTCCGTGCCTCCATTTTTTTCTGTCTAAGGTAATTACTTAAAAAAAACAACCTCAGATGAGAAGAACTGCACAGCTGCAACCAACTCTTATTTTCATCATCAACACGTGACAGTTAATTTCTTTAATAATCGATTGTTTCTCAGTTTATAAATGTCAGAAACACGTCAAACATTGTTCCTTCAGGATCAAATGAACATATAATAATGTTTTATTTTGTAATTCTTAAAATAAAAACAGTTGTATTTGGGTGGAGGCAGAAATCGCAGCAGCAGAGATCAACGAACACCTGGACAGGAAACTGAAGTTAACACGACGTAATTCAGACATGAAGAGTGAAATTAATATTATTGCTCAAACTGCACAGTGCTGTTATCTCTCTCTCTCTCAGTTCTCCAACGGCCTCGCTCCGCCAGTCAAGCGGTAAGTGTCAGTTGGAGTGTTTGGGTGGAGCAGCAGATAATGTTCCACTCTCAGGTTTAATATGTTTATCAGTCACAGCTGCATGTGGTGAGAGGAACGGCCACGAGACGACCGACACTCCCTCCGTGGGTTATTACAGGATTGATTCATTCTAAACACAGAGGAGTCTGTCCTGATGGTGGCGCTAGAGGAAACCACAGGACTCTTTAACAGTCATTAATCAAACTGTATTTATGGACTGAAAACAACTGAAAACATCATCTGCAGCTTAAATCAGTTAACTTTTAAATTCTTGATCTGATTGGTTTCGTCTCCATGGCAACAGCAGCTGAGGATCATGGGTATTGTAGTAGTAAGAGACACTTGTCAAAATGAATGTAAAACCTGACAAAGAAGGTTACAACTCAGGCGAATTAGCTTGTTAGCAACCTCGTTAGCAAGCCAGCTAGCGAGCTAGCCAGCTAGCAAGTGAGAGTTAGCTCACTGGTAATAAGACTCTTCTTATTTAAATTTAACTCATGAAAAAAACTCAGAAAATGTATGTTTTATTGAGTTTAAAAGTGAAGACAGACTCTTCAGCTGTCGTCCATCAGTGTGTGTGTGTCTGTGTCTGTGTGTGTGTGTGTGTGTGTGTCTGTGTGTGTGTGTGTGTGTGTGTGTGTGGGTGTGTCTGTGTGTGTGTGTGTGTGTGTGTGTGTTTGTGTCTGTGTGTGTGTGTGTGTGTGTGTGTCTGTGTGTGTGTGTGTGTGTGTGTGTGTCTGTGTGTGTGTGTGTGTGTCTGTGTGTGTGTGTGTGTGTGTGTGTGTGTGTGTGTCTGTGTGTGTGTGTGTGTGTGTGTGTGTGTGTGTGTGTGTGTGTGTGTGTGTGTGTGTGTGTGTGTGTGTGTGTGTGTGTGTGTGTGTGTGTGTGGCTTTAAGCAGCTCAAACAGCGGAGCGGCTCACTGTTTGTTCAGTCTGTCAATGAGTAAACCTGCAGCAGGGAAAACTCCCCACAGAGTGTGAACCTGAACTCAGCGCTGTCTGCACACAGGTACGAGCTGCACTTTAACTCTAATGAACAACTAGTTCATCAGCTGTTAACAACAATCATACTTTTATTAAGTTTTCTGTTAGATGATGTCGTCAGTCAGTGTCTTTCTGTTTTTAACTTTAATTTTAAATATCAAACAAAAAACAAGTCAATAGAGACAGTTATAAATAATAACATGAAACTGGGAATATTAACAGAAAATAACATGACAACATTTGAATTTCTGCTGGAGACATTTTGGAAATTATGGAAATATATTTTAATATAAACAAAATATTTATAGTTTAATACGTTTTATTGTGTGCATGACTTTATATCAAGTTTCATATCTCGTGTCGTGTTGTATGAGTGTGTGTCACACACTCATACTACACGACATCTCACAGTTTAACAGCAGGAACTTAACTCCAGTTTTCCATTGGCTGCCACATGATTCATCTACTCCACCACATTTATAATTTTCTACTTTACTACATTCATTTGATTGAAACTGTGATTATAAGTTACTATGAAGATTCAGATTATTGATATAAAATGTAATTAACTAATTATGTAGTGATGTTTTATTATTGCTAAAGCTAACCAGCTGTATATAAAGGAATTAATATTAGCTCTGCAACTTCAAAGTGATGAACACATTAATGCATCAATAATTAAAATTCAACATATAAGACACATTATTCTCCATAATAAGTTCTTTTACTTTTGGTACTTTAAGTATATTTTATGATGATGATACTTCATTATAAAATGTAGTTTTTATTTTACTTAAGATCTGAGTTCTCAGTGTGTTCCTCTACACACTCCACACAAAAGGAAAAGTGATTTTATCAGATGTGTGTGTAATGTCTCGGGTGTCACACTGGAAACAGGGGGACCCAGCTGGACTAGCTCTGTGTAAAGGTAGAGAAACCCACCTACCAGCATAGAAACCTTAGTGTAAAGGCCGCTCCACGGTTTCTATGGAGACCCACAAAGTCTTGACCACGTGCCACTTGTTCCAGTTGTTCCCAACATGCTGGACTGTTCCTTTAAATGACATTTTAATGAATGAATATTAATTCTTTGTTTGTCCGACAGGCGTCAGACAGGATGGTGAAGGTGCTTCGATTCTCACAGAGCTGAAAGAACAAGGTAAACAACAGCTAAACAACATCTTAATTACATAAAAACAACAGGTAAACAACAGGTAAACATCTAAACAACAGGTAAACAACAGCTCTGTGGAGTTTCTCTGATCAGGCTCACTCGTCTCTGTCTTGTTTTTTCAGAGCTTTTCTTCACTTTTTCATAACGCTTCACCTTTCCACACATTGTGTTGTTTTATGGTGTTAGAAAGTAAACACAGCCTCTTGTTTACTCAGTGTTTTGTTTATACACCAGTTACTGAATCTTCCTCTGCTCTGAAGGTTCGGGAACGTTGAAGTTTGTTTCGGCTCACAGAAGGTGAACTTTGTATTCTGGATGAGGTTTAGCTGCAGCAGAGACATGAGCATGATTTAACGAGCTCATATTGGTCGACCTTTGACCTCATGTCACCATCAGTCATGTTAATGACCAGGAAAAACCAAAGCTCATGTAGCCGTCATTAGGTTTCCGTATAGACCAGTAAAATGCAAATACAGTTTATAAAACAGCCATAAGGTCTTCAGTGTCAGTGTTGGAGTAAATATCCTGCAGCTCCATCTGAGCTTCAGTCTGGATTTGCATGTCGACAGAAACTAAAACCGCCAGCACATTTTCATTGACTGTCTCATGTTTGTGTCCAGCTCCAGCTGTAAGTATCAGGCCAGCTGTTCTGCACCAGCTGCAGCCATGAAAACATCAAAGAGGCAACTTTAGTCTATGTCTGATCAGCTCCAAATCTCAGTTTTAAAGCTCCATGTTTTCTTCTTCTTCTGTGTAGATATAAAAACCATCTCAGTGTAGTTTCACATCTCCTCTCTCAGGCTTCTCTCTGCAGCTCTAGTAACAACAGGTCGGTGAGCCAATCAGAAGAGAGGAGGCTCTGAGCCTCTCTTCTGATTGGCTGACTGATTTCTGAGTGATCCAATAAAAAGACTGCAGATTTCAGGTAAAAACACTCAGAGAAACCAAATCCTGCAAGGTTTGGATGGTGGGTCCAGGTGGGCGGGGCTTGGTGACTGCTTTGTTGTGACATCACAAAGTTCCAGAAGTCCTGACGGCTGGTTTTAAGGCTCAGTTTCTGAATACAGGCTGTGTGCATTTCTCTGTGGACTGAGGCTTTGATACTTTCACAGTATTAATATAGAAGCTAGAGCTGATCTATAATCACACTACACATGGACACAGACCTTTACACTGGAGGAGCTTTAAACCACAGTTAGACTCGTTAAATTAAAATATTTATTCACATCTTCAATTTATATTCTCCTGTTTTATTCATTTAAATTTCCCATTTTACTTTTTTTTCAACCTTTTATCTCTGTCTCTGTGATTCTATTACATCCGTTCTTTATTCTGTTTATGTCTCATGTTGTCTGGTGTCGAACCTCAGCCCAGAAATTCCACAGACATTAATTAGTTACCTGAAAGCCGCAGGTCTCAGGTGTGTCAGAGCAGGAAGTGGGTCGTGCCTTCAGTAAATTTGAGTTGTGTCACGTTTCTCCACACAGTCGGACGGAGAGGACGCACAGAGGTCACATGACTCACGTCCTCCTCTTCGACTCCTTCACAGTCTCTGCTCTGGTTTCTGTCTCTCTTAGAGATCATGGCGGCAGTTGGAGCCGAGGTCACGGCGTCCTGGTTCCTGTCATCAGGGGTCGTGGGTTTCCTCATCATCCTCCTCCTCCTCTCCATCTTCCTCATGGCTCTCTGCAGCAACTGCGGCAGGTCGGCTGCTTCTGGTCTCTACGTCACTTCAGTTTAAAGGACAAATCTGCTGAGTTTCTGTTCTACTGTCAACACATCTCATTAATATCATCATCCAAACACTGATGTGTCTGATTCCACTGAGCCACAGAGCAGCACACTGAATGTGGATTAATCCGCCAATGAAAATAGTCCCCAACAAATGCACTATTTCCTGTTTGTGTGATATATTTGTGAGGTTTGTTGACAGGAGGAAAAATAGAAAATATCACCAGAGTAAAATGCAGTTTTTTATCATAAGCAAAAGTTTTATAGTTTTATGACAGAGGTTTATAGTAAATACCTCATTGTTTTAGATGAAGCGACATCAGAGATTTTGGATCTTGCTCCAGAAGTGAGAAAACTTTATTGCAAATCTCTTGACATTTAAGTTACTGCTAATCCAGAGTTACATGACTCAGCTGAGTCCAGCATCAGACTAGCTTCAGCTGAAGCTCATGGGAACTGTAGTATTTACAGTGTTTCTCATCTGAAAACATTTCACTCATAGATGTTGTCATTACATTTAAACTTTTTTCTTTTGTTTTCTAGACGTTCGTTTGAGCTGCGAGATTCAGAGACGGACAAAAACCCCTCAGCTCTGATCAGAGTGGTGAGAGACCTTTGACCTCTGAGATGAAACTCCTCTGAGCTTTTTGTTCATTAAATATAAAAACCCTGAGAGTGAATTAATCAATGTGACGTTTCCTGAAGGTGAAACTGGAAGACACCAGGGAGGCGAGAGAGAATCCGATGATCAGTGAGATCCAGAACGATGAAAAAGGTGAGTGAGCGTATGAACAGATGAAGATGAAAAGAGACAGGTGAATGAAAACAAAAGAACAAACTTCACGGACGAGTCTCTGAGATCTGAAATAAAAACTGGTTTTCACTCGGAACCAAACTGATGTTCAGGAAAACTAAAGCTGAAGCACAGTCTCACTTCCTGCTGCTCAGAGCTGTCAATCAGACCATGCGTCTTATTTTGAAAAATGTAATTACATTTTATCAAAACAATACACAATTCTTATTTTTTATCTCTTTTATCAATTTTGTCTCTCTTTTCAATCTGTGTGTGTGTGTGTGTGTGTGTGTGTGTGTGTGGTGTGTGTGTGTGTGTGTGTGTGTACAGAGTTTACTCGTCATGAGGGAAACTCGTTCACTCCGTGGAGGAGCCACTTGGGGGCGCCAGAGAACAACCAAGGTCTGTGAAAACACACTGAGAGTGTGTGTGTGTGTGTGTGTGTGTGTGTGTGTGTGTTTTTACTCACTCAACCCAGGGTTAGTTTCATCAGTCAGGTAACTGAAGCATCAGTGCTGTTGCCATGGTTACCTGCATGTTAACACACCTGGGGCTCTGAGTGAAAACAGCGTTAGGATTGTTAGTTAAAATGTTCAAATGGCAGCCAATCAGAGACCAGGGATTTTCTATATTTGTTTGGCACTTATACTCATACTTTCATACAAACAAACAGTAAACACTTAAACATATATAAATAAATACAAATAAAATAAATAAATAATATTAAAAAATAAATAAGACTCAATTAAAAGCCAAACAAAAATAATGAGCTAAACTTCTTGGTGTGTGTGTGTGTGTGTGTGTGTGTGTGTGTGTGTGTGTGTGTGTGTGTGTGTGTACTCAGATGTTCAGACCAATGGCAGTGCAGCAGTGATGGAGACAAGAGGAAACTCTGATGCTGCTGGAGGAGGAGGAGCAGGAGGAGGAAGAGGAGCAGGAGGAGGAAAAGGAGGAGGAGGAGCAGGAGGAAGAGGAGGAGGAGGAGCAGGAGGAGGAAGAGGAGCAGGAGGAGCAGGAGGAAGAGGAGCAGGAGGAGCAGGAGGAAGAGGAGGAGGAGGAGCAGGAGGAGGAGGTGGTTACATCATGTGTAAACTGTAGTTTTTAATTTAAAATAATTTTAATCATAACATTGAAGCTAATTAAACATCCCATTACTACGTTTCCCATGATGCATAACTCCCTCTGCTCTGTGTGTGTGTTCAGAGTCGAGTCCTTCAGAGAAGTCGGTGGAGGTCGTGCTGTGGAGGAGTCACCTGAGGGCGTCACAGAAACAAGGTCACTGATGATCCATCTGTAGAAATAATAACAACGACATATAGAGAAATAATAATGAGAAACTAATTATCTGGAGAAACTACCAATGACAGAAAATGTATCTGGAATTATTCTGATCAAATTTAATCATTTTTCATCCAGAAATATCGAACGTTTGATTCCAGCTCGTTGAACGTGACAGTTTGCTGCTTCAGATTTTAGGATCTGAACTTTGAAAAATCTTTTTCTGCTCAGAGAAACTGTGAAGATGTTTTTCTCTTTATGTGACGTAATATATAAAAATACAGCGGCTGGTTAGAGCAGGAAGTTCTTGTTTCATAAGGTGTGAAGGAAAGGAAGCTCGGAGAGAGTGATGACTTTGAAAGAAATCAAAGCAAACAACGAAAAAAATAAAGAAAAAAGAGACACAAAACAAAAACAAAGA
Source organism: Seriola aureovittata (assembly GCF_021018895.1). Classification (NCBI taxonomy): domain Eukaryota; kingdom Metazoa; phylum Chordata; class Actinopteri; order Carangiformes; family Carangidae; genus Seriola; species Seriola aureovittata. Next base: position 1,014,710 of record NC_079364.1, read on the forward strand.
AACTCAAAATACCTTCTCAATTAAAACTGTGTCTCTGTACAGATGTGAGCAGCTCCACCCCTCCAGACTCCGACCACGTCTACCACACCATCGGAGGAGGGCAGGGCGATCCTCACAGGTCATCGCCACCCACCAATCAAGAGGCCGGAGGCGGAGACTCGGTGGATTTAGGCGACAGAAGCAGGAATTCAGTTTATGCTCAGGTCAGCAGAAAGGGGAGACAGGCCACGCCCCCTGACTGTATACCTGAGGTGGTACAGGTGGTGGAGGAGGAGCCTTCACCTCCGCTGCCTGACAGGGAGACGGAGGGATGACGGATGAAAGGACAGAGGAGAGAAGGAGGGACGGCAGCTAAAGGACAAAAAGACAAATTCAGAAAAAGCTGATTCCAGTTTATTTGAACATGAAGAATCATCCAGTTTCTTATTGTTGCATTTGAAAACAACATCATTTCCCATAATGCACCTGGACAGTGTTTTTATAGGCGGAGGGGGATGTTAATGTGTGAAAGTGGTGAAATGCCCCTTTAAAGAAAGACACACTGAAGCTTTAAGGCCCATAAACAGTATATAATAATCAATAGCTGCTGATCACTTTCCAATCACTGATCGATTGATTTGATCCCTACGTGTCCAGAACACAGTGTTGTTGGGGAACAGGAAGTCTGTTGATTATACGTTGATGTTTGAGTGAAAACACACAGAGGTGTGTTGGTGGTTGCTACGGTAACGGGGTGAAGCGGGGCGGAGTCTCAGACAAACCTTTCACATGTGGATCAGCTGGATTGTGACGACTCATCAGAGCATCAGTGACCTCTGGTGACCTCTGGATGGAGACACCGTCGTCCTGTTTGTCACGTCTGTTTCTTCTCCACGGTTTCAACATGTCATGTGATGACTCTGACGTCTGCAGGCTCGTGATTGGTCGATTCTCTGTGACACATCAAAGATGAGTTTAGCTGAATCATCTCGTCTTTTCTCGTTCGCTTCCGATAAATATGTTTAAGTTTTAATTTTAATTTTCAGACTCTTCAGAACATTTTAAAGGTGAAATGATGAGATGAATGAATGAACTGCTGAGAGATTAAATTACATTTCTGCTGTTTGTCTTTATCAAATGTAAAATTTTTTGTTGCTTTTCATGATAATAAAATATATAATGAAGGTTGGCGTTGGATTCAGTCAATTTTCTTCATATATTCCTAAAAACTGTGTTTTTTCTCTCTCAAAAAACATTGTTAATTCTCATATTACAACTTTATTCTTGAAATATTATGACTTTTTCTCATAAAATTACAACTTCAAAAAAAAATTACGATTTTATTCTCAAAATTTCAGACGACTCAATGTGGCCCTAATACTTCATCATATGTTCGCACCGACTCTTTGTCTTCATCAGCTGCAGCTTTAAGTTCATCATGTCCAAACAGGAATTGACTCTTTAAACTGAGAAAGTGTCTATTCAACTGAATATCTTGCTTTTATTGAGCTTATTTTCTCAAGTTCAGTTAGTTTTACAATTTCAAAACTTATCACACGACATTGAAGCAGCTATTTAACCTACGTTCACTTCACTCATGCTGTTAATGTGAATTTAAATGATTTACAGTCTGAAACATCAGGATAAAAGTTCCAGCATTTAGAAAGTCATGATGAGTCAGAGCTGCTGAGTCACTGACATCCCAATGTAACTGTGTGTGTGTGTGCGTGTGTGTGTGTGTGTGTGTGTGTGTGTGTGTGTACTGTAACATCCTGCTGTGACTAACTGAGTCAGGGTTCAGCACAGCGGTTTGGTGGATGAGTGTGAGTGTGCACGTCGACCACGTCCATCAGCAGTCAGAAAGTCGTTTACAGTGTGTTTTTATTCTGAGACGACGACAGCCAAGACACATACACACACACACACACACACACACACACACACACACACACACACACACACACACACACACACACCAAAAACTGCAGCTCCAGGCAAACGTGCTGAGGTCAGAGGTCAGAGGGGACATGGAGACAAACTGTTGTTATAGAGAAAGGACGGACTTTTTCTTTTCATGTTACAGTGTGAACCAAGATCCCACAGAGCTGCTCTGTGTAACGAGTGTTAATGAGGGAATTAGAGCACAGCATGAAGTGAAAACAGAGCTGCAACAATAATCGATTTTACAAATCAATTTGCATCTAGTTTTTGAAAGAAATAACAAAATAACAGAAATAGAAATAGAAATACAAATGTTTAACACACTGTAAAATGCGACAAGTGGATCTAGGAAACCATTTGCCTTGAAAAAACTAAGTAAGTATAACTTTTAGTTTTAAGTTCTGTTGACTTTATCTTCACTTGTTGACTTTAAGTTTAGTTGTGTTTACTTCATTGTATGACGTTGCTCCAACTTAAAAATGGCATCTAAAATGAATTTGCTCTGTTTAAGGCAGCTTAAATAAGTTGTTTGACTTAAGTGAAAAGTTGCATTTACTCAGTAGAATTTAGGCAACTGATAAATCACTCTTAGATAAATCAAGTCAGTACAACAAAGAATAATTAGTTCCCAGGATTATTTTCTTGTTTTAACAAAATTCCATTTTGAGCATCTTAAGCTGAGGAAGCAAGTTCAATTATACAGTGAAAACCACTTTATAAAGTAATAAATGAATAACTGTACATGCCGATCTGTTTTAGAAGCTGCTGCTCCAGCAGAATAAATTGCCAACAGAGTGTATATCAGTAATTGTCAGCTGTATGCACAGGCTGCAAAGAGCCTGAATTGGTTGCTGTTCTCACCTGTGCACTGACACACCTGGGAGCTTAAAGATGCTCTTTAATACTTTTATCATATACTATTATTATCACCATATAACATGTTTTAAAATGTCACTTAACTCGTTTATAGAGACATTTTAACTGACTTACTTTGTACTTTTATTTAAGAACATTTTCACACAGTGATTTTACCTCTACTGCAGTAAAATGTCTTTTCAGTCACGGTAGTTAGTGACCGTTTACGTGCTGACGTCACTGCAGCGTCTCCTCGCCAGTCTCTGGAGCTTCGGTTACCGGTAGAGTTTATTGCTGCTCTGTCTCAACAGTTACGTCAGGGTTAGTGGTAAGTAGGACCCAAATGCAGCCAACACATGGGAGACAGTGCAGACAGGTTTATTTAACAAAAGAACTTATATCACAAGCACAGGGAACCATCGGGGATGACAACAGGTAACATGAACAGGTAACATGAACAGATCGAGGACAAACCCAGAGATCAACAGATCTGACACAGACAAAGAGGAGCACAAAGACTATATAGACAAGGGAGGCGAGGGTGATTGAACACAGGTGAAACACATCAGGGCGGGGCAGGCAATCACCACAGACACAGGACCAAGACAGGAAGCAAAAACACTGACACACAAGGAAACCAAATTACAAAATAAAACAGGAAGTGAGAAAAGTCCAAACTAAACTAACAAAAAGTGTCTGCCAAGTTAATGTTGTTTTCTTCATCACAGTGACTAACTACCTGCTGTATATTTAAACTGAGCAGTTCTGCTCCAGCACCCACAGCTCTCTGCTGCTTTCTCTAACTCAGCAGTTGTTTACATGCTGTTCAGATGCTAGCTACTTTAGCTTAGCAGTTAGCGCTAGCTTCATTTTATTGATCATCAGTAAAATAAAAAAAAAACACTCCAAACATAGTGCGAACGAGTTCACTCAGATATTGGTAGGGACGTGTCCATGTGCAAACCTACGCCCTTGGATCTGAGGCAAGAGTCAGAGCTGAGGTTGGGCCACTCTCACACTGTGTCATGTCATGAACTATCAGATATATGACACACACACACACACACACACACACACACACAGGATGAGTGGTGTCATGACATGTCAGAGTGTTGCTGGTTCTCATGAAGTCCTGAGTCTGTCGCCTGCAGCACTTCATCTCAGTGACTGTTACTGCTTCAGGCTGAAGGTGGAGACTTCCAGGATCTACAGTGGGTCAAACGCCGCTGGGCTACACTGGATCCTGCACCTGGTCCATGAGACCCAGACTGATGTCTCTAAAACCAACCTGTGACTTCCTCCTGCAGAGATACAGGTGACATCATCCACCTGTTTTCAGTAGAACCAAGAATTAATGTGTAAAACTGGTGGACTGCCCCTTTAAAACAACAGACATCGTCCTGATCACTGATAATTAACCAATAATCAACCCTGCTTTATGGTATACAAACCTGTTGTAGCTTTAAGACGACCGAAGGTGAGGTAAAGAGTTCAGACAGGTGTCCGTTTACTTTTGGCCAGTGGATCCAGACTGGGATCCCTCCACAGCTGCAGCCGTCACCATGGAAACCAAACTGAGTGAGCAGTGAACCAGGAGAGAATCAGACTGTTGAGAGTTAATCAATGAGCTCACCTGATCGCCGCTCAGCGATGTCATCATCAGCTGATCAAACAGAGGTGCATGCTGGGTGATCACAGGGGGACTGAAGTAAGTCAGACTGATGAGCTCAGTTTGTGACAGTCTGAGGGTTTAAATGTTTCAGTCAGAACCAGAAAGTTTTCAACATACAAGGAATTTGTTTTGGTCTTTTGGTTCATACCAATAGAAAGAAACACAGATGAAACAGGGAAGTTCTGCAGGTCAGATATCTCAAATACAAAATCAAAAAATTTAACAATAAGGTAAAAATATTTACAATAAAAATGTGAAAGAATATTATTTAAAAAAAGAATAAATAGAAAAATATAAATATGTACAATACAAATATGTATATAGGCTTTATAAATGACTGGGAGGATTTTAAACTTGAGTCATTTAACATAAAAACATAAATAATAAAACATCAAGTGACACAAGATGAACTTTAGTTTCCAGTTTCTTTCTCCTGTAAAAGCAAGAAACGTGTTCTTTTCTTAGTTAGCTAATTTGTTAGTTTGTTTATTTGTTTGTTTGTTTGTTTGTTTGTTTGTTTGTTTGTTTATTTGTTTGTTTGTTTGTTTGTTTGTTTGTTTGTTTGCTTGTTTGCTTGCTTGCTTGCTTGTGGGTCAGACTGTGTTTCTGACTGTAAACATGGCGGACTGCTCCTTTAGTCGCAGCACGTTCAGCAGTATCAGCACGTAGCTCACGAGAGTGAAGCGTCGGTGTGCGTGTGTGCTACGTGCGGCTCCACACACACACACACACACACACACACACACACACACACGCACACACACACAGGGAGGGGGTGGGAGAGGCAGAGCCGGTTATGTAATCAGTGAGCGGCTGATCTCCGCCCACAGGCCGCTCTTTGTTATCACTGTTATTGCACCTACAGTAACACAACTACACACAGTACTGCAGTACACGCAGTAATACTGCATACAGTATTCAAACTGTGTGGAGATGAAAGTTGCGACTAAAACCTGGAGAAAGTGAAAACAACGCGACTTTCAACAGTTTTTCATCTTTATTGTGAAGCTGATCAGTTACATTGTTCTGACTGTTCATGTGATTCTCTGTTAAACACAGAAGCTGCACTTATATTGTAGTTAATCAGGTTTGTGTAGTACACATAATCACTGTATTACTGCATGTACTGTGTGTACTTTGATTGGTTTATACTTGTGCAAATACTAAAAATAACTGCTGTTTTAGCACAGACGCACTGGGAGCATCGCAGCAGTGTTACAGATGTGTTACAGATGTGTTACAGATGTGTTACAGTGGTGTTGTGGGTGACTGGAGGACTGTGGTGAACAGTAACAGTCAGTTGTGTTCAGGCTCCTTCAGTGCAGAGGAACAGTCAGTAAACAACAGTCCTCTGTGGGGTGTGTTCCTGCACGGCTGAGCTCCGCCAATCACGGCTCGCCTCCTCCCCCACGTGGTTCTCTTGTTTACTACGGAGCGGAGAGCCGCCGTGGAGGCTGCTGGGAAAACCCGGAGCAGGATCTCATGGAGGAGGATCACAGTAACTGTAAAGATTTAGTCTCAGAATGAAATGAAATAACCGGGAAATTTTCCAGCTTGTGACCCCGTCATGACCCCGGGTTAAGTTTAATAATAATTTAAATAATAAATAAGTTATATGTTATAATTTGTTATTTATCTTGTTTACCTTTTTTTTTATATCTCTCCTCAGATTTCACCAATATTTTCTACTGTATAAACAACTAGAGCTGCAGCTAATCAATATTTTCACCACTGATTTAATCTGTTAATCGTTTGTTCTGACAGTGAAAATCTTCATAATGAAATCAAACGTAACATTAATCTATTTTTTTTACTTGAAAAAAAGAAGATATTTTATCAATTATCAAATTAGTTGCGATCGATTAATTGACTACATGTTGCACCTTTGGTCTAACAACAAATAAATAAATAATTTGAACAAACAAAATCAGATCAGACATTTTATTTTATTTTCCACATTCATTGTTTAACTGATCAGTGTCACATTAAAGTCATGTTGATCACATGTTGATATTGATCACATGTTGATATTGATCACATGTTGATATTGATCACGTTAATGTTGACCATGTTGTTGTGAGTCCTGAGAGCAGCTGGTCTGTTCCAGTCTGATCCAGGATCCAGTCCAGGTTTTGTGTGACGCCCCTCCCTCCCTGATGGTGTTCAGACTGGCTGCAGCCTGCAGCACACACACACACACACACACACACACACACACACACACACACACACACACCCTCAGCTCTCATTGAGGAGCAGTGGACTCTCAGACTGGACGTGTTGTTGTTCTTGTGCTGGAGCTTGAGACTCTGCAGGTGAGTGACAACTGGTGCTTCACCTGTCTGCTTCTCTCTCTCTCTCCTCACGGCGTCTCACAGTCTCTGACTTTATCTGACTCCATGTGAAGATCTGAGTCTTTACATGTTGTTTTACATGAGCATGTTTCAGCAGCAGCTCCTGCTGTAGTCACTGTGACAGTGATCGGTGACAGAGAGGAGTGAGTGACTGAACACTGAGCTGCTGCTGAACTTAACAAACACTCAACTTCACCCTCTGTCTCTTCTCTGTGTTACTGAGCTGTGTTGATCCACATGATTTACAGATCAGATGATTTTAGTTCTTTCTGCAAGAGAACAGTTGATCTGCTGCTTTTCTCTGTTTGTAGCCTGAATGTTGTTGTTGTTGTTGTTGTTGTTGTTGTTGTTGTTGGGAACTAAAGATCAACACCTGGCACCATTTGACTCAGAGACTGACAGAGAAAATAACGGTCTGACTCGGAGCTGTTTTTGTGTCCATTGAGGACTCTTATTGTGGAGGGTGTGAACTCAGCACTGAAGGAATCTGATTGGCTCAAAGCTCGAAACAGCAGACAAGACAAGGGGGTGTGTTCATACAGTGTGTGTGTGTGTGTGTGTGTGTGTGTGTGTGTGTGTGTGTGGCTGTTTTAAACTTTAAAAAACTTAAAAATCACTGGGTCGACATCAGCACTGAACCAGAACCAGAACCAGAACCAGTGAGTAGGAACCAGTCAAAGATACAGGTTATTAGTTAGTCCATCTATTAATGTTATTTTTCATGTTACCTTTGGTTATCTAAACTAAATCTAAATTTAAATAAATGTTACACACAATTATTTTTCTCGTCTTGTTCTTAAGGAATTTTCATTTACTCAGATTTCATTTCAAATTCTACTTTTCCTGAAGTAAAATATCTGAATAACTTTCACAAGTTTGACATGAAACCTGTGACAAAATGTTGTGAGTTGTTGTGCAACACAATGTGCACACATTAGAAAACCTGTGAGGGACACATGTTGTAACGATCAGAGATGAGTTTAAAAAGAGGATGAGCTGATTAGAAGTGTTTTGGGTCAATGACCCAACAGTGACAGAAGAAACCCCTGGATCAGTGATCGCTTCAGAATCCTTCCAAAGTAAAAGCACAGAAGTATCATCAGCCAAATTTAGTGTGAAAAGTTCTTGTTGTGCAGAAAGTCGGCCCAGTCAGAGTTAAACATTCATTTATCTGACAATATTAATTATTGATCATTTTACGTTGTAGCTGCTCCAGGTGGAGCTGAGACAGTTTAGTCCGCCGGCTCCCAGTCGAGGGGTCGGGCCCCTCCCCAGGGTCACCAGATCAGAAACGGGGAGATGTAATAAGGAGTAAATAATATTCTGTATTGATCCAGTGTTTGTGTTTATGTTTGTTTAAAGGTGTTTACGTGTTTGTTTGTTCTGAAACTCATTCTGTGACTCACTGATTCACAGGAAACCTTCAATGGGGAGGGAGGGGTGGATGTCATGTTTTACCATGTTGCCACGGTAACACAGTTTAGTTAATTAGTTGTAGTTTAGTTAATTATCGTTGTTGTCAACAGATGCACAGTGATAAAGAAATAGATGAACAGTTGAACCCATCTGTCCTGTTTACTTTAATCCACACACACACACACACACTCTCACACACACACACACACACACACACACACACACACACACACACACAAACACACACACACACACACACACACACACTCACACACACACACACACACAAACACACACACACACACACACACACACACACTCAGCGTACTGACTGTAAATGACACTGCAGCCTGTGAGTCACCGTGATGTCACTCAGATCTGTGGAACATAGAACAGATCTGACCGGCAAACTTAATCCACAGCTTCAGTTTTCCCAGCAGCCACTGCACAGCTGCTGAAGTCACGTTGCACTGTGAAGGGGGGGGGGGGGGGTCGAACCTCACCACTGTTTGGTCCTGAGCGACGCGTCTCCTTGTTTATGGAGATGTGCTTCAACACGTTTCTGAAACAAACAGAAAACTTGAAATATCCACCTCACAACTTGGATGAAATTAAATTTGAGACGGTTCTTTCACTGCTTCACTGAACTGGGATTTTCATTCTCCATTAAAGTGGTCGGACGGTTTTATATAAACCTGTCTGCACATGACTCATTCTGATTATTCAGCTGAATAATATGAAAAAGAATCATTTTTCAGTTGGAAAGATCAATTTCTTTCATTTTGACTGAAAAAGAATAAAAATGATGATGATGTGATTTTTGTCTTGTACCAAACAAACATGTTTCTTTACATGTGCAGAATATGATTTGCAGGCCGCGGCACCACAACACTGATGCGGCTAACAATGCTAATGCTAACAATGCTAATGCTAACAATGCAGAGCGACGAGACACATTTTGACTTCACCAAAAAAAGAACTGCAGCTCCTGTGATTTGGATAATGCGCTTGGTCATATTGAGATTATGATTGTATTTGATGAATCGTTCAGCTCTAGTTACAGATATTCCCATAAACTCCAATATTAACCAGGACTTTTACTGAGACAGGTTTTTATTTCTGATTTTACTTCTCTTCTCGTCTTCTTGGACATTATGCTGGATTTGTCTTGTACAGAACTTTACCTCAGTATGTTCAGCAGCAGCAGCGTCGCTCTGTGGTCCGTCTCCCACTCCGGTTCAGACTGAAACGACTACAGGAGCCTCCGTAGTTCCCTTTATATCCCGGTGATGAATGACTGAAGCCGCTGTTTCTCCTCCATCAGACAGACATGTTGCCAAAGACTCGTCTGGGGAAGCGTTCCCCGTTCGGAGCGTTGGTGAGCTCCACCTGCCCGGCGGCGGCAGGAGCACACATGCACCTGGAGACGGGTGAGGCCGGCGTCACCGTGGCAACGGCAGCAGGACAACAGGCCTCCAGCAGAGTCAAAGGTCATCCTGGGCTGAAGGTGAGTCACATTTTCTGTCCAGTGCAGCAGAAATAAACATTTATTGTTAAACACAGACATAAAATCCCAGAGCCATGTTTCAGTTCCTGTGATGGACATGATGATGATGATGATGATGATGATGATGATGATGATGATGATGATGATGATGATGATGATGAAATCCCCCTGTGGGAAACTCACAGACAAAAAGACGTTATGTTTGGAGAAGTTTGTCTTGCCTGACGGTGTTTCTCCCTCTCAGGTGTATTTCCAGTGCGGGGGAGGGGGTGAATCCCCAGGAGTGGCGGATCAGCTGGACCTCATGCAGAGTGATGTTCCTGCCTGGTCTTCATCTCATCCCTCCTCAGTGCCCCTGTCCAGCAGCAGGTCTGTCTCGTCCTGCATCGACGTCCCCAGGAGGTCAGACATCTTCTCTGTCTCTGTCTCTTGTCTCTCTACATATTTTTAAGAAGCAGATTCTCACCTCAGTCTCCTCCCGTCTCTGTTTCCTGTCCTCCTGCAGTCAGAGGAGTCCAGAGGAGGTGGACATGGACGAGCTGATGGCAGCGATGGTTCTCAGCAGTTTGTCCTGCAGCCCTCTGCTGCACAGCCCTGTGACCCCAGACCCAACAGGTACAACAACAAACAGCAGCATCAACTAGAATCACCTCCTCGTGGTTGTATCCCTCCGCCACTCAGACTAGTTCCAGGTTACATCCTGTTTATCCAGAGTCAGAGAAAATATTAGCCGTTTGTGTGAAATCACATAACTGCTGTGAAGTCTTGAGTTATGGCTAAAAAGTGTTTGGTGACATCACACTGACCTTGACCTTTGACCCTTTGACTTGAAGAAGTCCATCAAGGCGTTGCTAAGATATCGTGTCATGTGACGGGATCCTCTTGAAGAGTTCTTGAGATATCGCATTCACAAGACCAAATTTGCGATTTGTGAGGTCGCTGTGACCGTGACCTTTGACCTCTGACCTCCGACCACCAAAGTCTAATCAGGTCATCCCTGAGTCCTAGTGAAAATTTGTGCCGAATTTGAAGAAGTTCTGTCGAGGAGTCACTGAGATATCGTGTCCATGAGAATGGGATAAATCTACTGACGAACAACCTGTTGTGATGTTGTGATGTCATCACAGCAGCCATGACACCTGTCAACATGCTGACCACACCCACCTACGGACTCAGTGTTAATACTAAACATTGTGTGTCTCAGCGGCTCTGATGGACTCCGGCGGCAGCGACCTCTCTGACAGCAGCAGCAGCGGCTACTGGAGCGTCGGCCGCGCCAACGGGAGCCCGGACCCCTCTCCACCAATCGCAGAGCCCGACGTCAGCCCGACCACGCCCCCCGACGAGGGCCTGGACATGGAGCTGGAGGAGGTGTTGTTCGACGAGCCGGCGCCGCGGAAACGCAAGGTGTGCGCGCACACACACACGCACACACACACACACACACACACAGGTGAGCGCTGACGGCCTGTTTCCTCCTGCAGAACTCGGTGAAAGTGGCCTACAGGTGTCTGTGGCCCATCTGTGGGAAGGTGCTGACGTCAGTTGTGGGAATCAAACGTCACATCAGGACGACACACCTGTGGTAAGACTCACCTGACAGACGCTTCTAATCTTCATGTGTTTTTTATGGAAGATCATTTCTGCCAAAAAAGATGAAGAAATAAAAATGTCACATCAATGAGAAATATTATAATTTTTATTTTAAGCATCTTCGTGTCTTTAGTTTGAGTTTTATCTTCTGGAAGCATCAATGAGGCAAAGGTGACTACAATAAAACCTGGAGCTGTTATTTATGGAAGTTCAGTTCTGCCATAAAAAACAAAAGCTGAGAAAATAATAAAAATTAAATAAATAAAATAAGATAATAAAATAGTCATGATAATTCAAAATTATGTAATAATTTAAAATTGAAAATAAAAGTAGAGTCAAAATCTAATTCACACTAACAGTGTAAAATATAAATAATTAATAGTTAACAGTTAATTACTTGTAAATGTACCAGTTTTATTTTATCTATAATGAGTCCAGAAAACTTCCTGGGACTTTTAGACATTTAGTGATTTACAGAATAAAGCACCTTATTTTATATTGTAATATTAATTTAAATTGTGCCTCATACTTTTGAAAATCAATTGAATGAAATAATATGAATATAAGTTTTTTGGATAACTGAGCAAATTAAATACCTGATGAATCAATGTTGCAATAAGATAGACGGGTAGTTTTTTTATTGTTAAAGTTCTGATGTGACCTTTGACCTTTGACCCCCCCCAGCCGTGGAGGTGAACACGAGCGTTGTTCTCGCAGCGAGGAGGATTTTTACTACACTGAGATCATCCAGAGGGACCATCATCATCATCATCATCATCATCATCATCAGCAGCAGCAGCAGCAGCAGCAGCAGCATTCCCTCCTCTCTGGCCCCGCCTCCCCCTCCCCCACCGCCTCCTCTTCTTCCTCCCCATCCTCGCCTCCCAGCCCTCCCCCTCCCTCCCCTCCATCCCCCCCTTCTCCAACCTGTGGTACTCTGAGTCACTCCGCCCCCTCCTCCTCCGGCAGCCTCCTGCAGGTCCAATCAGAGCACTCCTACCAGGTAGGGCGGGGCTTATCAACAGTGACTGACAGTTAGTGCAGGATGCATAGTTAAAATAATAAAACATCACAAAGTGTTTTCTTGTAAAGAAACACATCCTGTGTTTTCTTGAGCTCATGTTAAATAGATTTAGATGATTTATGACAGTTTTGGATCATGAGCTTGAACCTGTAAAATACAAACAACATGGAGACCCCCTCATAAAAACATGGCTCCATACGCTGCTACTGCAGGTCTAAACCTTCACACGTGACTTTCATAAATGTGAAAAACATTTTTTCTTTGTAATTTAACAGCAAAACTCAAAACATATTTTTTCTCTTATGTATTATTTGGAACGATTATGTCTCTGTGTGTATAATAACAGAATATTTAAATTAAACAGTTTTATACTTTTTTTAGGCTCTGCCTCCCAGCCATGTGATCTCAGCAGCAGCTTCCAGCACAGCTTCCTGTCGTTCGATGGCCCCGCCCACCACCTGCCACAGCAGACAGGTAAACAGCCATCACCTTTATCTGATCTAATCCTGGTACAAGACTCTGCAGGGAACAGGACCGACGACTCTTTTATAAGGGTTGGTGATCGATTCTCAGGGAAGTGAGGTTGGTTTCCTCGTACCTGAACCTGAACTGTAACCACTTATCTCCGGAGAAAGGTAAAAAATGTTTCATGGTCGTGATGTACAAAGCCGTTGTTTTTGACCTGAATCACTGGAATCAAACAAATTGAATCATTGATCTGAAGATGACGTCTTGTTTTGTCTGATCAGCTGATCGTCACCAGACCAAGAGCGAATGGGACGAAACAGAGTTTTATTTATTTTAGCATTTAGCAACTGCAGCGCCCACGAGGCTTTGACTCATGGGAAATTAAAAGTTGTTATTGTTATTAAATGCTTGAAGTGTTTAACGTTTGCAAAGGAGTTGTTTACATGGTGAGTGTTTCTAACGAGGAGGAAATAACCGTCTGTCACGATGAATAAAACAAAAAAGTCCACAAAAGTCCGAGAAGTGAAACTTGAGATTCTCTGTTCGTGTCCTACACAGAACAAACATGTCAGTGTGGACTTTCACTGAGATTTACATTATTCACTTATTACTGGACATCCCCAAAACACACACACACACACACACACACACACACACACACACACACACACTTCTCCAATCCAGTTCTGTTTTCAGTCTGAATCCTGTACAGCAGTCTATTGTTGATTTCCTGCACCAGCCCAGAGAAGCCTGTTAAAACTGGTTTTACACTGGGGGGGGGGGGGGGTGAAGTGTGTGTGCGTGCATGCGTGCGTGCGTGTGTGCGTGCGTTCCACCCTGATGGTTTTTATCCGGCAGGAAAATCCCCTCAGATGGTTTGTGGTCACATTTTCCATCAGTGTGTCACAGAGCAGTGCTGCCACCTGCAGGCCGACACAGGAAACTGCAGCCTGTTTACAGCCACAACAAAGGACATTAAAGCAGCAGCAGCTCACACATTATTATTATTTTATTATTACAACACGAAGCATCAGAGAGCAGAGCAACTGATGAAGAAAATAAATCAGACACCCACTCTGTCTCTGTCTCTGTCTCCTCCTCAGGGCTTGTCGTTTCGGGTGCGTTCGATCAGTGTAGGAGAGCAGTGGCTGCAGCATCAGAGCGCCCCCTGCAGGTCAGTACTGGTACCGCCGTACTGTTGCACAAAACACCCTTATGTTTGATCCTTAGAGTTTCCTTAAAATGTTCACTTAAGTATTTGAGGTTTCTTCCTTATCTTTGTGTTTAAGGAATCTTGAAAGTCAGTAAAACCTGTGCAGAAATTGAACCTTAAGTGATATATTTAAGTAGAAAACTTAAGGTGTTTTGTTCAACCAGCCCCAGGATTTGAACAGGCAGAGAGACATTTGATAATATTAACAGTATCAATCTCTCTCTCTCTCTCTCTCTCTGTATGTGTGTGTGTGTGTGTGTGTGTGTGTGTGTGTGTGTGTGTGTGTGTGTGTGTGTGTCAGGAGGGTTCGTGGTGAAGCAAAGAAGTGTCGTAAAGTTTACGGCATCGAGCACAGAGATCAGTGGTGCACGGCCTGTCGCTGGAAGAAAGCCTGTCAACGCTTCCTGGACTGAGTAGAGAGGAAGAGGAGGAGGACGAGGCGGAGGAGGAGGGAGGAGGAGGGAGGAGGACGATGAACAGAGACGGACTGTTGACAAGTAGCTGAACTTCACCTGGTGGATGTTTTATACTTTCTTACATCTGAAACCAGACATTATTTTTTTGTCTTTATACTCTTTCTACGTTTTCTAGAAGTGTCTTTTTAAAATTTTTGAATGTGTATCTTGTCGCTGTGTCATCTCACACAACCTGCGTCCTGTCGGTGCTTTTTGATGACATACGATGTGACCTTTGACCCGGTCACCTGTTGCGCTCCTCAGGTCATCTGAACTGAACCAGCCTCTGTGTCGGGATGAACACGTACTACTTCAACAGCACACGCTCGGCTCTGATTCGTCAAGACTGGAGTTTAATGATACGCCCACATGTGTGTCCGGACAGCGTCGACCTCTGAGGATACGATGCTGCGAATTCATCTTAATATCCCGGTAACTGACGCTTAGCCGACTCGTTAACTCAGCGCGGTGACGGCAAGTCTTAATTATGAACAGTCTAGAGAATTGAAGGTGGAGTTAACAGCCCAGAACACAGGAAGTAAAAAGGATTTTGGAAACTATTAGGGCTAATTAGCATTAGCATGTCACCTAGCATGGCTGGATTAACCTGTTAGAACCCAAACCCACATGGCAGCTTCATTATGCCTCAAGACATCCAGACACCCCTCCTGTGGAGTGAAGCTGCCTCGCTCCAGGTTTTCTGTTCATTGCTTTCAAGCTAATTTGTAAAACTCAACTCCATGATATTGATAAAATGACGTGCAGCTAATTGATATGAAGTGTCTGGGGCCCCGCTGCAGTAGCCCACTTTGTCCACTTGGTAATCCAGCCTTGCAGCCCCCCCCCCACAGTGTCTACAAAGCCAAAGATGAATAGGAGTGGGTCACTGGGTCTTTACAGTTACCCGTTAGCTCCTGCAGTTCACCTAGCAGTCCTGGGAGTCGTCACTAAAGTCAGTATCATTAAAGAAACACATTATTATTCATATTCATTGGGTGAAAAGTCTTTCCCTGTAGCTTCAGCAGTATGTAAATATTTCCCTCCAATAACAAGCCACATTTTATTTTACCGAGCTCAGAGCTAATGCTAACGCTAAGAATCAGAACTAAAAAACTAACTGTTGGAGTTGTCAGGACGACAGATTCGAGGTTTTAAAGAGTCTCATTGGTGCTAAACAGGAACCAGGAAGTCCATGAGGAACTGACTCAGGATCAGCTTCAGTCAGTGACGGTTCGGCCTCCGTTCCTCCGGGTTTTGCAGCTAACCTTCAGATGCAGTTTCTCAGTGTTTCAGGACTTTGGCATCAGTCAGCCTCTGGTCCAGTGACTCGGTGTGTTGACTGCTGATGAAAGCAGTTGGTTAATCAGTTAATTTATTCTGGTCCCTCCATTATTTCACCCACCAGTATCAGTTTGCTCACCAGCGGTGGTCTGGCTCGAGCTGTATGACGTCTTCTGTGGCAGCGGAGGAGAAAAGAACAAGGTCACAGTGATTTCCTCAGGTCATCTCAGACCCAGGGATTACAGATCTATAGCATTCGTGACAAACTGTGGTGTTTAAAAGTTTGACACAGGCAAAGTCGGCAGCTGCCCCAGGACCTTATAGACGTCCCGGGGCAACGAAAGCTCTAGGATGAGCCCTGTATTAACTGGAGCTGATTAGCTCATTTGTCTTGGTGTCGGCATCATTGAAGTACAGAATAAATACTAAATCTTCGTCCTGTGGCTCTGGTCTTGGAGACCAAGTGTCAAACTGTTCTCACACTGAGCATATTCCTAAATGAAGTTGTGGTTTTTCCCGGACCTTTAAGGAAAACATAAAGCTGCCGTGTAAATAATTCACTATCCAGCTGCACTGTGAGACATTCAGTGTTGTCAGGATGCCTTCACCTCCGTGGCTTCGACCAAACACTAAATCACTGCAGACACATTCTCTGGTTCTACTGTAAAGTTTATTCTGTTGGAGTAAAGTTTGTTGTTGGTGTTTGATGGAGAAAACCAGAGGAAATCAGAAAAGACTAAATTCATCTTTCATGTTTACCTCCTCTCCGCTCATTTAATATTTATAAACAGGATATAAACGATTATTAAACGATTGTGTTTATTAATGTATTTGCCAACGACACTAACTTCTCCTGTGAACACACACAAGTGGAGCCTGCTGTATAAAATACTTAATTAATAAGCCCTTAAGCTGTCCTGACAAGCACATTATACTGTTATAAAGCATTTATTCATGTGTTTATACAGATTATAAATGTTAAATGAGTTGTTAAAGGGGGTTAAAGTAAATTAAATTCAAGTTATTCAAATAAAATAAGAGAAATAAGTCAGTCCTGATAACCAGTCTGAATGTTTGGAGTCAGTGCAGCTTTAATACATGTAGATCTCTGTTTTTAAATGTGTTGGTGCGTCAGGGCTTTTAAAACTGCAATAATTCACACTGTTTTATTTTGAAGCCATCGATCATTTCATCACGTCAGGTGACAAAATCTTTAAATCTCTCCCGCCGTTACCTCGTCTGCATCTCCACTGATTAACAGATAATTATCAGACTTCACTGTAAATGTCATCATCACTCTGCTCCTCTGTTCACTTCCTTCAGCTTCAGTTTAGACGTTTTATTGTTTGGAAACAGAAGCCATTTCCTCTCTGATGAAACCACATGCAGTATTGATCAAGACGTCTGTTTAATTATAAATAAAAACACACACACACTCACTGAGACGTATATATTTTATGGATTCCTAGTGTATACACACAGATATATACTGGGCCCATATCTACAGTGAAGTCTATTCCCGAAGCCATTCTATACTTCAAAGTCATTTTACGGTTGATTTGCAGTAAACTGAGACAAAGTTGTGTATTTATATTCTATGTGTTTAAGAGACGTTAATGTTGATCATTGTACCCGTACCATTTTTAAGATGCACTCTTTTATACATGATGTGAAATCCTGATGTTGTTATAATAAAGTGGAAAGCTTTGACTTTGCCTCATGGCTCTGATGATTTCACTTTATCTTTCTTTTCTTCTTCTGTGTTTATTGTTTCGCACCAAAACAATGAAGCATATTCTTCGTATGTGAAAATCTACTTGGCATTAAACCAGATGCGGATGATGTGGTCTGTAGTGTGGTGGGAAGGTGTAGTGAGGATTATTAGACAGATCAGTTATTACCAAGATTTATCCTCCATCATGTCCACACAGAAAAACATAAATGCTGACTGATGAAAAGAGCATCCTCGTTTCACGACTGTCACGTGACTCTTCACAGGAAGTGGTTAACGAGTCAATTAGGGCTGTGACTACATTATTTTATCAATTAATCAGCATTGATCAACGTATCAGAGAACATTTCAATCAAGGTCATTTTCACATCTGTCCTCGTCAGCTAACGAGTTACTAAGGAGTGTTGCTAAGGAGGAGCGTTAAGGCAAAATTATTTTCTCCTGATAATATCTCGTTATCTTGGGATAACGTCACATGACTCCTCAGAGGAAGTCGTTAATGAATCAATTAGAGCTGCAACTAAACTATTTCCTAGATTTATCATTTGGTCCATAAAATGTCAAGGATCTTGATTTTTTTAAAGTTGAAAAAATAGGGAAAAATACTTGGAACAGTTTCCTGAAGTCGACGATGACGTCATGAAACTTTTCAGTTTACTATACATTAGACAAAGCAGCAAAAGTTAACAGTTGAGGAGCTGAGGCTCCTAATAGAAAATTAGTTTCATCATCATTATTCAGCTTGAACGAACCAATTAGAATCCTCCGTGTGTTTTAAATAAAGTTTTTATTAAAGATGATTCAGCTCAATTATAACAGCAAACTGAACACAAACTCCTGTAAACTGATAATAAAAACAAACTGATGCAGGTACAGTGACTGGTCCACTCTGACACACACACACACACACACACACACACACACACACACACACACACACACACACACACACACACACACACACACACACACACACACACACACACACACACACACACACACACTTCTCAGCTGTGACTCTGCTGTAATAAATTATATGTACAGTCCAGGTCCATCTGCGGCTCCAACCGACACCGAACACACGAGGAGAGACGCCACTCTGTGGCGCTGGAGCCGAGTCTGTAGAAAGGAAGAACACAGTGACGTTAAATACAGGAAGAAAAGAGGAGAAGAAGAGAGAGAAGAGAGGAGGATTATGGGACATGTAGTCTTATATCAGGACATACAAGAAACTAAACGGAAAAACTGCTTGTGGAGAAAATGAGAGTCAATTAAAAAGCAAAGTATGTCATTACATTGATCCAATGATATCACCATAAATCAGACCTGATCATTGATTTGTGACATCAGGTGTATGATCACCTGGTGGAGCATGTGACATCACAGCACAGGTGTGTCAATGTGAAATATGAAACATGAGTAAATTTATTACTAACCATTTATCGGTTTTGTTCTGGGTCGACTCGCTCTTTCCGTCACAGGCCACAATCTTGACCTTGTCGACCTTCACCAGGTCGGTGACCTCTCTGAACTCCACGTCGTTCAGAACAAACGTCCACACGTTGTCGCAGAACCTGTAGGTGTTCAGAGAGCCCTGTGGGACGGAGACACGGTGACCCAGTTACGCAACAGTCCAAACAACTCAACACGGTTACAGTTCACAAACATCCTGAAACATCCAGGGAGTCATCACTCTGTGTTTAATTGACCCTGATCCGAGTCCTTTAAAGTTGACGCCTGACAATATTAAGTTCAATATGTATAAATAAATATGTATCTGACACATTGAAATAAATGTCGGAAGAACTCACCCTGAAGTTGACTCTGTTGCGGACTCTGTTGGCGAGCGCTGTATTGATGGCTTTGTCGAACTGGAGGAGGACCTGAAGAGCCAGCTGAGGAGTGATCTGCTGAGTCTGAACACACACCAGATTTCACTTAACGTCACCACACACTCACAGACAATGTTGTACAGTTCACAAGCAGCAACTCCTAATCTAAACAACACAACCTTCATTAATTAACACATTATATCTCGCTTGTTTAATTTCAGGTAGGGTTGCACCGATCTGCATTAAACACTTGATTATTTTCTGCTCTCTGCAGTGAGAGAGCAGATACAAACCCATGAAAAGACCAAACCGACCTTGAATGTCTCCCACTAACAAGTCCTGTGTGTATCTATATCCTGACATACAGTATCTTAATCCTCTGAGCCATAGAGCTCCTTATGGTGCAGTCAAACCAAGATCCACCTGGTGAAACTTACTCTGGTGCTGTGGCCAAAAACAGGAGGGGGGCAGGAGATAGCATCACTGAAGGGCTAATAACAGCAGTCCACAAAGCAGTTAAACTACATGTGTATCAGACTATTAACTGTCATTAACCTCTGTCACTGTCCTCACACTCACTTCGGCATCTCTCCTTCTGTGCTGCTTGTATTATTTCGTGCATAAATATTAAACAAGAATTTAAGGGTTAGGGTCAAACAATACTTTCTGAATGAGAGCTCAGTCTCAGCCCCTCTATCTCCAATCGGCTGGATGTCAGAGAGGCTTGCGATTTTGTGGGTCAAAGTTGAGTAAGATTTAACTCAGACAGATCAGTTGGTGAGAGGAAGTGAACGTGTCTCGCTATGTTTCAAGTTCTGTCACAAGATTGTGAAAGTGATAACTGTGAATTTCTAAATAAACTAAAGCATAATACAGGAACATGTCACTCAGGAAAAGTCAAATATTAAAAACACTTTGTTTCTAATAGTAGACACGTCCCCCATGTCTGAACTACACAGCAATGACCTAGATACAGGAGGTAAACAGTGCATCCCTGAGCTGGACCTTCACAGATCCTGGACCAGTTCTCATACAGTCTGTGTATGTTACCATTGCTGTAGGTGACTATAACCCTGTCTAGTAATAAATAACTTATCAGAAAGATACCATAATTATAATAATGATTTTTAATTCACCATTTATTGTGTCCCTAACAAACATTAGTTTAGCTTAGGCTAGCTAGCTATACTGTTTACATACAGTTACTGTTAACTCCACAGTTGCTCCTTAATATGTCAACACTACAGACAGAAAACATGAGAATATTTATGTTAACTTCTGAATTAATAGCTGAAGCAAACCGAGGCTACCAAGGTATAGTTAGCCAGCTATGAGCTAAACAGCGTAACTGACCGTCGTTGTTGCCGTTAGAAGCGCGCTACTCTGGGCTAGCTACGAGCTAGCAGCCATAATGTGTGATGTGTGTCACCTGTATGAGCTCGTCCAGACTCTCCTGTAGACTGTTTCCCAGAGTGGTGTTCCTGTACAGCTGGTACGCCATGGTGGGAACAGCAGAAGGTGCTAATAACTACAGTAAACTATCCTACAAACTCACACGCGGCTCACGGGGCTAACGGAGCTAACAGAGCTATCGGACTTTACGGAGCTAGCCGCTTCCCTCCACTACGTGCAGCTGTGAGCGCCGACAAGCTAACGACACTTCCGGTTAAACATTTCAAAAATAAAAGCCGACGTACATTTTCATACTGCTACTGTCACAAGACTTGCACTAATTCAGACCCTGTAGTTAATAATAATAATAATAATAATAATAATACAGTATAAAATATAAAATAAAATACAAACAAATATACAGTAAAATTTTCATAAAACTTCCCTGAAGTTCCACAAAGTTAATATTAAGACTGGATAAAGATTTTATGTTATGATGTGAAAATCTGGGATTTGCCTTTAAAATAAATTTGACCTCCACCACATTGTCTCAGTGTAGATTTCTCTTTATGTCATCGGTTTAACAAACATAATCAAAGTGTAGCAACCAGTCAGGTTACATGTAATTACTCAAATGTAATTATTTAAAATCTGTTTACAAGTCTTTGAAAAAGTTAATTAGCACATCTTGATGGAAATGACAAAAATAAATGAAGCTGGATTAGAGTGTAGAAGAAAACCTCCCATGAAAAGTATTTTCTTTAATGGTGGTGAAAGTACAAACAGGAATTCCCATGTTTCTGATGTGATGTTGTGATTTCCAGGGACCCAGGAAGCCACAGGGTGGTGCTCCAACACAGCTATGATGCAGTAGACTGACCTACAGTACATTGTTAGTCTTTACAGATTCACTATAACCAACTGCATGTACGTGTGCATGTTGGATGCTCAGTCTACCCTGGTGGCACACTCACCATTTAGGGTTAGTCCTTATGCAGCGGCCCTCTGCTGCATGTCTTCCCTCCTCTCTCCCCAGCTGTTTACCTCCTCAATTCATGAGTTTTACTTGTTTACAAAAGAGAAATTGTCCAAATCCATAATGCAAAATTTTATTTTTTTTATTGTTTTTCAGTTACTTGGAGTGGAACAGGTTTATTTATTTATGTATCTATTCATTAATGTATTCATCTATCAAT
This sequence comes from Seriola aureovittata, assembly GCF_021018895.1. Taxonomy (NCBI): domain Eukaryota; kingdom Metazoa; phylum Chordata; class Actinopteri; order Carangiformes; family Carangidae; genus Seriola; species Seriola aureovittata. The sequence goes on from NC_079364.1 coordinate 1,036,620, forward strand.
TCATTTGTTTTTGCTTCAAGGAGATCTACATGTTGGTCGGTTACTTTGACCAGCAGAGGTCGCCGTTGAGCTTTGATTTGAAAAACTTTTTTTTCATACAAACTGTGTTGAAAGCTTCCCTGGCTCGTAAAGCTTCACTTCACCATCACTAAGATACGCCTGCTACACGACAGCACCTTACACAATACAACAAACCTCAATCCAGACTAGATGTGTGAACTGCTGGACCTCTGCCTGAACATCACTTGGGGTGACTAAAGCTTGGCAGAGCTATGGGCTCACCAGTATCTGTGGCAAACCTTCAAATAGAGGAAGGAGAAAGCAGTACCTGAACTCTTAGAGGAACAACACTGTCTTTAATTAAAGACATTAAAGACGACAGGAAACCCCCCCACACAGACAAGAACCTACTCTTTGAGCCTCAACACCCACTGAAACACAAGCCAAATAAAAATGAGCTATTTCCACCTTCATGACAAAGTGTTTATATATCTCACCTGTTTACATTTTATGAAGGACTAAAGTAATGAAGAGTTGAGGGCGTGGCCTCTTTGAGTGACATGTGAGTGAGCGTATGTTTGCCAACAACCGGCATTCACCGAAGTCTCGGCTCCACACACGCCCTTCTTCTTTGACCATTTTTGGATTAGCTGGGCATTAGGGGCAGAGTACGGCACTGCCAAGATAGCGACTCTGAGCTTCAGAAACCAATGCCATCTTTATATAGCTGCAGCCTATGTGCAAATCCCACCAAGGAGTAATTTTAAGGTAAAAGATGGTGTCAGGTTTAATTTCCAATATTTATTTTAACAGCACAATGTGTGTTGAAAGATGAAAACAAAACAATAAAAAAAACCTCATTCTAGTTTCCTCTTAAGTAGTTCAAAACACCTGTACTGCTGGACTTAGTTCTACTTCCAGAAGTACTATGAAGTACTTTTACTATGTAGTTTTTTAGCAATCCACAATTAAAGTCCTTTCCAGAGGAGAAGAATAACATTTTCACCTGAATTTGATGTGATTGATAGATAGATAGATAGATAGATAGATAGATAGATAGATAGATAGATAGATAGATAGATAGATAGATACTTTATTTATCCCCGAGGGGAAATTCATGTGTCCATTAGCTTACTGTTGATAATATTGATAATAATAATAATAATAATAATAATAATAATAATAACAGTTGATAATAAATAACAATAATAATTAAATAAGCCACTTCCTTTGGCTGAGGTGTTGTACAGCCTGGTGGCAGTGGGAACAAAGGATCTCCTGAACCTCTCTGTTCTGCAGTGAGATGAGACATTTGCTGCAGCTGGAGCTGCTTCTCTGTCCTGCCAGAACATTGTAGAGAGGGTGGTTGGTATTGTCCAAGATGGCCTCCATCTTACATTGCATGCGTCTCTCCACAACAGTCCTGAGTGAGTCCAGACTCCTGCAGCACTGACCCAGCCTTTTCGACCAGCTTGTCCAGTCTCTTTGTGTTCTACTCGGACATGCTGCCGCCCCAGCAGACTGCAGCATTAAAGAGTCCACTGGTCACCGCCGACAGATAAAACATGTGCAGCATTTCACTGCAGACGTCAAAGGACCTGAGCCTCCTGAGGAAAAAGGGCCGGCTCTGCCCCTTCAGGTAGATGGCATCTGTGTTCAGGGACCAGTCCAGTTTACTGTCCAGGTGCACACCTAGGTATTTGTAAGGGTGCACCACCTCGGTGTCCTTCCCTCGAATGTTGACTGGCTGGAGGGTGGGCCTAGACCTCCAAAAGTCCATGGTTGTGGATGGTGTTAAATGCAATTGAGAAATCAAAGAACATAATCCTCATGTAACGACCTGGCTCATCCAAGTAAGAATCGGTGGAGCATGTAAAGGACGGCATCATCCACTCCAATATATTCTTTGTAGGCGGACTGTAGGGGGTCAAGTGCATGTTCAACCTGTGGCCTCAGAAGGTGGAGAACGGCGTAGAATAAAAAACATCAATCGACAAAATATATACTAATATATCCAAATATATTGCAAAAAACTATGAGCTGCCACTTGTTGCCAGCGCATCATTTGAAAGTAGTTCATGATCCTAATATATTTATACTTAGTACTTCTTAGACAACTTGCACAATTACTTTGAAGTACCTAATTGTGTAGTTTTTGAGTAATCCAAAACCAAAGTCCCTTCCAGAGAACAAGAATGAGAGTTTTTGCCTAACTTTGATGTGAGATATTTCATAATTTCATAAATAATAATTAAGGATGTAAGAATTGATTTCATATCGGCTTCATGGAGAAATTTAATCAAAACAACATTTACATGATTAAAAACTGCACATTCTCTCAGTATTTTTCAAAGCTCTTCCTCAGCTTCCTCTAGGTCATTTTGAGGATTTCAAGGGGTTTAAACCTTTGAGCTAAATGTCTGCTCACATGTTCACAGTCGTGATGGGTGGTGCCCTACATAGTCCTCACAGGGTGGACACCACCTATTGGTAATCATGATTCTCAATTGCCGACACTTTCTTTTTAAAGACAGGTGTTACACACCACACCTAACACCTGACTTTGTTCTCTTATTACAATCTGGCAAGAATTCACGTGCCAGCACTTTAATTGAGATTTAAATATCTCGTGCCTGAATCATTTTGAACTTTATGCAGTGGTTATGAGGTGTTGTGCTGTGTGGATCCGGAGTGGGTCTCTTCACAGAGTCCCAGCGTAATGACACCTTAAGAGGCCGGCCAGCGCCTCTCATGGCCCAGGCCAAAATATAGTCCGAACTGCAGCCATGATGTAGAGCCAGACATCTGCTCTTCCCTCCTTACAACACATCGTTCTGATCTGAAATCTCAGATCTACTGTTTTACATTCGACACATTCACCGTTTGACATTGACTTTTTACTGTTTCATTTGTTTCTAATTGGTTTAGTTTAGATTATTATTAAGTTTGATAATCTGCAGTTGAAACCTATTTACCACTGTAATCACACAGTGACAATGCTGAAATGCCAATGTTTAACAAGCATAAGTTTACCATGGTTACCACAGTTCAACAGTTAGCCTAAAAAATGTTTTTTAATTAAATTAAAATTAATCATCTTACCATGTTTTGTTACACGTGTGTTAAGTATGATTCAGTTAAAAACATTTGAATAGAAGATTCTGAATGACATTTAAGATTTTGAGGAAAACATCATCAGAACATTACAGGTACATTGTAAAAAAAAATCTAAATTTTACTGAAAATAACTCTTATAAATAACTTACTGTAATTTTACAGTAATTTTCTGGTTTTTTGTGAACAAAAGTCTGTAAAATGACAGAAATGATCTGTGAATTAACAGCCAAACTTTTATTTTAAGCATTATGCCAATAATAATGAATTACATTTATTTCCCATTTTTGTAAAGACAAATTACTGTATTATTCAAACAGTATTTTTCTGCTTTCTTAAATTAAATACAAATCTATGCAAAATGACAGTAATTATCTGTAATTAAAAATGATTGAAAAGATTCTCTGTAATTTCAGGGTAAATCTTATTAGTTTTACATTTATGTGACTTCTACATTCAAACTTTGTGATTCTGGATGAAACTTTTTTTCATCACATCAAACATTCAAACTTCAAACAAAAAGGTTTGAAGTACTGGAATGTATCCCAGCATGCACTGGGAGGAAAGCAGGAAAATGGTTTATCACACAACAACAACACACACACACACACACACACACATTCAGACCTATGGACAGTTTAGAGTCCTCAGTGAATGAAATGTCATGTCTTGTTCTAGTGATCAGAGTCCTGGAGGAAACACAAGGAGAACATGCAACACTGCAGGAAAGAACCAGGGTTGAAGCTGAACCAGGAGCTTCTTGCTGTTGTCTTCCTGCCTGGACTTTACTAGTCTGTGTGTTTGTGCCAGAAGAAACCATGTTTGGATGAGAGGGTGGAGCTGGGGAGGAGGGAGGGGTGGATCTGACCTGTTTTTCTAACACTAAGACTGATGATGAATAACGGCTCCTGGACTTTTTGCACCTTCCCTCCATCACTTATGGACGGCTGCAACAGCTTCCAGTCGACCTGTCAGACTGTTGCTCCGTCCTCACTGAGCTATGAAGGATTATTTTACATCTCTACAATGAAAACACTGATTCACCAAAGTGACTGTTAGATTCATCATGAGGCAGATGGTAAATATGAAGAAACACTCAGTACAATTTAATCACAGGTTTCTTTATTAAACACCTTTTCAATGACAACAATGAAGTTGTGAATAAAACTAATGAACATGAGCTGTACTACACTGACACCTGCTTCACCATCTGAACTGTCAGTGTTCAGTTCACACTAAAGAGTGTGTGAGGTCACACATCCGTCTCTGAGGTCACAGCATCACATCTATGAAGAGTCTGGTTCTGCTCCAGGTTGCAGTTCTGGTGGGTCAGTTCCATCTGTTTCCTGCTGAACACCGTTTCATGTTAAACTGGTCGATACTTTCACCTGTGAAGGTGGTGACTGTGCTGGAGCTGAACACATTCTGCTCTTCACATGTTGTTACTGTCGTCCATCAACAACAGTAGAAATGAAGCAAAAAAGCAAGAAAGTGAATCTGAACACTGAGGAAAGAGAATAATAAACAACTAGAAAATTCCTGGAGAACTTTTGAATGTTCCTGCTGCTTGGTGCCTGAACTTCACTCCTCGTTTCAATCTGTACAAAGGACGTGACTTTCAGTTTCGTTCATGTCGTAGAGACTCGTCCTGAAACTGACCTCAGTCACTGCAGCTGTCCCTCAGGAAGCCTGAAGCTGTGACGACTGAACACAATAACCTCACACTGATGGTTTAAACACAAATGGTTCCCCACAACCACAGCAAGACATGTACACACACATGTTCATGTACACACACATGTTCATGCCCCAACAGAAGTTGATCTGCTATAAGTCTATACCACTATATCCCCATAGAGACGATCACTTCTAAGATCAAACTTTTATGACCTATGACCGCTTACCTTTTTGAGACTCTTATTTTGAAAGTGTCTGTGCTTCTGTGTTTGGCATAACTCATTTTGTAGTTTAATTCAACCTTTTTAAACCTGCAAAATTAATCTGAATGAAAAATTCAAGTTTGCGCACATAAAAAAATAATTATGTTCAGCGACAAGATTTGTATTTGTTCAAGAAGAATATGAATCAAGACAAATGCTCAGTGGTGAGGTTAAACAAAGACAGGGAAAGAAATGCTTTTGTGGATGTCTGTGCAGTGTTAGGTTCACTGAATGTAGGACCACAAGATGCAGGCTCAGGACACCGAATAGGATGGGAATCACAAGTTTATTTTGTATAGAACCAGTAAGGGGACTGAGGGCCGATGTGGATCCAGGCTGTGGAGTTTCCAGAAGGTGAGTAGCTGAAGCAGAGCTGGTTGATGAGAGGAACGGAGCCAGAAAGCAGGACACAGGAACTAGACACCGGAGAATCACAGGTTAGAGCCAAAATCACAAAAAATACAAAGTAGTCAAACAGTAGTCTGAGGTTTACCACGGGTGGGTAACGGACGATCTGGCGAGGAGTGGAAGAATGAACTGGTCTTTTATCCTGCAGCAGTTTAGGTGGCTTGATTGTGAGATGAGGAGCAGGTGAGTGATTGCAACGGTTGTACAGCTGATTCCAGTTGACCTCCTGGCGCCGCCCCAGCTCCAGACAGACAAAGACACACCCACAAAAGGAGAAGGGAAAACATGGAGAAAACACAGGACCGTGACATGCAGACACAGCAGAAAACTGTAAAACTCCGTGTGCGACACCAACAACTGCAAATTTTGACCCTTGTAACGTCAGACTGTGGAAACAGAGTTTTACAGTTCTCTTCTCTGTATCAGGACACAGATGTTGACAAAACCATTTCTTCCTTTTACATGTGTTTGTTTAACTTCACCACTGATCATTTGTTCATAATTTACATTCAGACTTGAACAAATACAAATCTCTTCCTGCAGATTTATTTTACAGGTTAACACATGTTGATTTACAACTACAAACATTGGAATTGTTAAGGTCACTTTACAAGCTCAGCCATTTTGACCCTAATTTGAACCTATATGAATGGGGTGGAGTAATGTGCGTGACTTACCATTTCTTGCTGGGCAAGGTGTGGTTCTGGCCCGAGGTGGATTCTTCCCTATGAAAACACCAAAGGAAAAATAAGGACATGTCAAGCAGCTGCTCTTTTGACTATGAAATGTTTCTGAAGCATTCTAAGGACTTCAGAAGATAAAAGATGAATCAATCATCCATTTAAACCTCATTTAGCATATACTAATAAAAACAAGACTTAATAAATCTGAACAAGTGATACATGTACATGTGAAGAATTTGTAGTAGAGATCCACATCATATATATAAAAACAAACACATTAGTGGTGAGGCAACACAAAGACACTGGAAGAGGAAGAGCTTCTGTCAACGTCTGTGTCACATACTAAGCTCAAAATTCCTGCAAGTGTGTGACACTGAGGTTACAAGTAGAATTTACATTCAGGTGTGAAAATAGGATCTAAATTCAACTTGCAACCTCCATACATTTGCAGATTTATGAAGGAAAGGGCAAACTGCAGGACACATGGGTGGGAGGCTATAGCAGCATGAGGACGGGATGATGACATCACAAAGGCAGACTCTGAAAATAAGGTTTATTGCCAGGTAAGTTTTCACTTACAAGATATTTGGCTTGGTGTAGTATCCAATCAACGTATTCATAGGAAATAAATACTGCAACAGTCAAATATAAAAATAAAACAATGGAAACGATACTACACAACTATGAACAAAAGTGTTTTAGAATGACAAAACTCCTGCTGGGCAAGATGTGCAAAAGGTATTGATTAGGGGATGTGCAAAAGATCACAGTATAGACAATATCTGTCATGTGCAGGGATCATACCTCAAGGTGTTGATGTGATGTGGTTGATGATTGATGAGGCCAGATGCAGAAGAAAAGGCAGGTGCTGGTCCATCACTGGTGATGATTAGACTGGACTTCTGGTCCTGATACAGACAAACATGTGATAGGACAATTCCTTTAGATCATACAAGTTCTTTATATTCAAACATGTTAGGTCTGTAGTGTGAGTATAATAAATTTTGAGGATAGATATGAATATGCAAAAATACATACAGTATTATATTATGAGATAAATGCAAGGAAAAGAAGGGTAAACAACTAGAGGTGTGATAAGAAATCAATGTACACAGACTATATAACCAACAAATATGGATATACTGTAAAATACATAACCAATATAGGCAGTGGTATATTCATTATTAAGAATCAGCAGTATGAACATGTTTACACTGTGGGTCTGATTTAATCAGTGGTATAGACAAGTCTTACTTTTAAAATTGAATGATAGCATGTTACTCACCTGGACCCTCCTCACTGTGTCTGGACTCTCAGCTGTTGGTGAGACAGGTGGAGGCGGTATTGCACCTGTACTGGCTCAGGTCCTGATAAAGACAGAGGGATGGTGAAATCTCCTGAGAAATGTAAAGACCTAGTTCACTTTCAATCATGGCTGATCTCCTAACTAATGTAAAGTGGTTACAACATGGTGAACCGATCGACGTGTATTCACTGGGTCTACTGGGTCCATACAATCTCAAGTTACAGTCAGTTACAAAATGAGCCTAAAGTTACTGACGTCACTAGCTGCACAACAGACAAGACCAACAGACACAATCCTACTAACCGCTAAAACGTCTGTCCACAACGTCAATATCACCACCTGAAATGTTTGTCGGTACGGTTTGTCAGTCGTTGCGCTGATTATACCTTTAGCTAAAGAGCTAATGTTGACGCTACTCACCAGGCTAACAGGAAAGTTGTGAGCTCGGCATCAAACAGCATCTCTTTACTCTCAGAGCTTCTCCAGCGGTGGAAAACCACATCGAGATTTACTCGTGTTGCTTCTTTTCTTCGCCGTTGAACGTGGTTTCTTGGTGGGAGCGGTCCTTCGGGATGCAGATGAATATAATCTTTTAGGAGGGTCAGCCATTCCTGTGTTTCTGTGATGCTAACTTCAAGCGCTGCCGGAAGTAGTTGTTCTTCTTCGTGGGACTGAGGGCAGACTTGACGCTCCACTGACCCACACGGCGTCTAGTGTCACAAAGTGGTATTACAACACAGGACAGGTCGAGGCTGGCTGGTGAGCATGCGCGTTTCAGTAGATGACTGAAATACAACAGATGGAGGTCTTGATCATGACATCATCAATGTGGCTGCTTCACACACGGTTGATAGTGTTAATTCATTTTTTGAACATTTCAAACTAAAGTTCTGGCCACATCTTATATTGCACCTTTACAGCACAACGACCAAAGCTGACATTTAAAAGTGAAGCTACATGTTCTTTGCCCACATTGCAAACTAACTTAAAGTTTTGACACTTTGTTTAAACAAAGACATTTAGTTTAACTTGACTGATAATGACATTTGATGCATACAAAACATTTTGATTTGCTGTTACAGTATATAAATATATGCTTGGAATATAAAATACAATCATGCTTTACTTGATACTTGCATAAAATCTGTGATGTACAAATGTTTGTATTTACCCATTTTGCATTCAGGCCAGTAGATGTTGCACTGTCCACATGAAGCATCAAGATATAAACCCTTTGTGGAACCACTGTGCAGAGAAAGTAAAACCTCCGACGCTGTGGGACTCACATCCAGTACCAGGCAGGTGACTTCTGCAAGCAAAGAAGATACAACAGTGTGGGAGATTTTACTCACCGAGTATTTCACTAACTGACGGGACTGCTCACAGAGCCAGGTGTCAGTTCACTGCAGCCATGTTGGTTTTTAGCATCTGTATATGAAGTCATGGCACTGTCTCCCCAGTCACCTTATGTTGGCAGTCTTTATTTAGATATATATTTATATTAGATATTAACAGGGATGCTAATTTTGGCTAGCAAAGAAACAGGCTTAAAAAGAATTAACTGCTGACTCCTCTGAGTGTCTTTTAGAACAACTGAACGCAGAACAAGAAATTTTCAGGCAAACAACATGTTGGAGCTAACTTTGATGAACTGAAAACACAATGACAAGTCAAATGTCCGACACATCACTCTGAGGACATATCCGGATTAACAGGCAGGTCCACCTGTGTGTCTATCACTAAAGCCACCCTGCTTTAACTTCTATCATCTTTTAAATAGGACCGTAATTTAAAAAAAAGATGAATTAAAAAATCAAAGTTTAATGTTTGTCCACATATGTTGTCAGAACTATAAGGAGAATACTGTGGAAAACAAGATCAAACTGAATTAGAAGATACAAGCTAAAAACAACAGACCCCCCCCCTCAGCTCCACAGCCCCCCTCTTTCAGAGGTGACGTCATCACCTCCTCATTATAGGAACCTTAACAGGCAGATAGACCAATGGAGAAATGCCAGTTTTAGTTCTTCAGATCATCCCGGGGCTCTGAAGAACTATTTGTGAATAATTCTTCAGTATATTATATTTAATGAGAAATGTAAGAAAATTGATATGAATCAGTAAATATTGTATTTAGATTCTGCTTCTACAGGTTTTAACATTACTTTACACTTATAGATTCAATGTTAACACAAATACTGCAAGTTGAAGTTTGAGATCATTTTGGGGATTTTGATGGTTGATGAGGCCAGACGCAGAAGAAAAGGCAGGTGCTGGTCCATCACTGGGGAGGACTGGACTCGAATTCTGGTTCTGATACAGACAAACATGTGATAGAACAATTAGTTTAGATCGTATAAGTTCTTTATATTCAAACATGTTAGGTCTGTTGTGTGTGTATAATAAATAGTAAGGATGGATATGAATCTGGTTCTGGATCAAACAGTCTCTTTGTCTTACTTGTAACTGTAAGTTACTGACGCATCTAGCTGGACAGCGGCCTCAAGAACAGGCTGAATTCTACTACATAACTAAAACGTCTGTGGACATCATCGCTCATACATTTATGCCACTTGATGTGTTCGTCGGTACGGTTTGACATTTGCACTAATGATACTTTTCACTACAGACCAACATTAGATGTTACTCACCACGTCTAAAAGAAAAGTCCGGCATCAAACTGCATCTCTTTACCTGGAGCTGTCTCCAGCAGTGAGAAGACACCAGGATTTACTCCTGTTTGGCTTCTTTGCCGTTGAACATGGTTTCTATTCAGAGCGGGTCTTCGGGATGGAGATAAAGACCGCTTTGTAGGAGTTTTTTTTTTTAAATCGGGAGCTGTAACGTAACTTCAAGCTCTGGAGGAAGCTGTTGTTCGTGGGACTGAGGGCAGACTAGACGCGACACTGACTCACACAGCATCTAGTGTCAGCTAGTTGGTTAGCATGCTCATTTCAGTAAATATCTATAAAATATAATAGATCTTGGTCATGACATCATCAATGTGGCTCCTTCACATAATGTTGACAGTGTTAGTTCACTTGAACATTTGAAACTCAAATAAACCTTTAAGTGAACATTTTAAAGAAACCTTAACAATGAAATTAAATATTTTTTGTGCAACTGTTTTTATTCTAAGGAATCCTTAAATCAGACTTTAAGGAAAATCTTGACCTAAGGTGTTTTGTGCAAGTGACCCCTGCCTCTAATAAATTCCTGTTACCTTCTGCGGTTGAGGCAAATAAAGTAAGAAAGATATCGTGTTTCTTTAACTTTATCTCTGATCATTTTACAGTAAATCCAGCTGAAATCACAGCTCAGTCTTTGTCTTTCCCTGATGTGTTTGGTGATTTTGTCAGACGGCGTCATGGATATAAAATCAGGATTGTCTGTCTTGTCATGTTTCTTGGTCAGACTACAGCGTACTCGTCACATTCCTGTCACATGAAAATGATCAGTTGATTCTCAAAGCAAGAATGTTTTTTTTTTGTTTTTTTTTAAGTATATTTTTTGGGGCTTTTTATGCCTTTATTTGATAGTATAGTGGAGAGAGACAGGAAACAGGGAGGCAGAGAGGGGGAATGACATGCAGCGAAAGGCCGTCCGATGCGGGATTCGAACCGGGTCCAACTGCAGCGAGGACTGTAGCCTCTACACATGGGGCGCCTGCTTAGACCACTACGCTACACGATACCCCTCAAAGCAAGAATGTTTAGTGATTATGTACGACTTACGTAGGTATGAGACAGAAACTTCCACTTTCCTTCACAAGACCGAGAGAACCATATCGTCGCAGCTGTTGGCAGCAATTGTGCGTCACCAGCTTGCAAGTAAAATTTGGCAGCTTTTCCCACAACAAGTGCATTGGGTGTGACACCTGGAGAAATGCAGAATAAACAAGTACTAGAAAAGCAAGAGGCCCAAATGGGTGTGCACACCATTCAAATATAGTTTGCATGGGTGTTTTTTAAACCTTTGAGTCATTGATACCAGATACCGCCTGAGGTGGAGGAAGTAGTTGAAAACTGCTGTAAAAAACCGACATCATTGAGTTGTAATTGCATTCCTCCTAGTATCAGCTGGTTTCAGCTGAATTCACAATAAAGCTGTTCTCACTTACATGTTTTTCTGTTTCTGTTGTCACGACAACGGAACAAGTTTGAAATAGTGACTGAAACGTGGTCCATTAAGACGACATGTTAACCAGCAGTCGCCCAAGCTGCTGCTAAAATCCTGATTTTATAACCATGACGTTCACATCAGTTAAAGACAAAGTTGTAATGAGAAAAAACTGTTTTCCTCCATTTCGTGTAACGTTTTCTTTTAATCGGACTGGATGTTCTCTTTTAATGTATGAACAAACCGTATGAATTGATCTCCGCAAATAAATGTACACTTGATGATTAAGCTTAAGATAAACATACTTTGTACCCTGGATGAAATTTGAACTGTCTTCTTAAACATGTGTATTTGATAGTCACTGTATAAAAGAGCTAAGTTAGAGATTGGAGGGTGTCCAGACTCTTGATACCTTGTGGTGGAGAGAGACTGCACCCTATTTGGCCAAATAGTAATGTGTTGATCTTTGCCTCTGCCTATGATCATTGTGTTGATTGCTGGTTGTTCATTTTAATTTGACATATTGTTCAGTAATAAATCTTTGAATCTCGACAGACTCATTTTTGTCTGCTTTCCTCACCTTAGAGCAAAATTGCCTCTACAAAAGTCTGAGCTGTGATTTCACCAGGATTCACCCAGAGAGGAAGTTAGAAGAGACACAATATCTTTCTTATTTTGTCTCTCACAGTTCAACCGCTGTACTTCCTCAAAAAGTGTACGGCGCCTTTATTTACCTCAACTTCCTTAAAGTCTGACTTCAGGATTCCTTAAAAACAGTTGCACAAAACACATTTAATTTCATGCTTAAGGTTTATTTAAAATGTTCCCCTAAGTATTTAAGCATTGTCTCCTTATTTTGGTCTTATATTTAAGCAGGGTTCAAACTGTGGGGGGGGGGGGGGGGGGGGGGGCAGATGAAAGTGGATCAAAGTATCTTTAATCCACTAAAATTGGTAAACAGTGTTCAGCATGGACACAGGTCATCTGGGAGGAACTGGGAGTTGAGACTACCTAACGTTAGCTCGGCATGTTTCTCTGATAACTTATGATCCAAACGTTAAGGAAGTTTTTACCAGTAGTTTTTACCAGTAGCTGAATTATCACAGAGGCGTCCTCCTCTCCATAACCAACAGACCGGGGGGTTAAAACCAGTAGAAACACAGAATAAAGCAGTCTAATGTTATAATTTAGATTTTCTCTGATGCTGTTCAGCGGACATCGGATGTCAGGGACCGGCTGGGAGCCAAGCCGCCCAATGTTTGCTTGGCTTGTTTCTCTGATAACCTAGGAACCAGACATGCGACGTCTAAAATCCTTCATCTGGTTAAAATATATAGTTGAAAACCAACAAAATCTTAAAAGTATATCTTAAAAATGTTGGCTTAAAACCTGATAAAAAGTCAATTTGGAAACTTCTGGTAGGAAACCACAACGTCGACCGACTCATTGACAGGAGTCCAAATGAAACGGAGCATTACCATGATTAAAATGTGGGATCTTTCGAGGTTTGAAAATTGCTGGAAACATTTAGGATAATGTAGTTAGTTCAGTACGTACAGCCCACAGAGGGGCTAGCATGACTGTTGATTCTTAGCCTTGTGCATTTATTCACTTCATGGTCAGTCTCAAGGAAATTTCATTGAAAATATTGGAGTCATGTTGCATGTAGGTAGCTACATATAAATATCTAAATAGAAACAGCTCCTTCTACACAACAGAGTCACTCATTTGCATAGAATGCAGTTGTAGTTAATGATCAAGGAATGGGGTTTGGCTTAACTTTGTTAAATTCTTTTTTTATTCTGTAGTGGTGATTGACGGTAAAAGTACATATAATTATCAAATTAGATAATTACCAAGCGCAGTGCCAAGTGATGGTTTCACCACAGTCCCAGCCCTCTGCATGACAGCCTGCAGCTTGAATGTGATACAGGTGTTTGTTCATACTTTAGAAGTTAATCTTACATGTGTAATCACCAGGCCCATAGTTGTTTCTATACATTACTCTGTCATCTGTCAGTTGTTTATCTTGTCAGTCTTAGAGAGGTTTAGTTGATGCTGGTGTTCCTTCATCCATGTGGATGTCAGAGAGACAGTTGGGTCATCTGGTGGGAACAAGGTGGTGTTTATAGCAAAGAGGAGGGGTCCCAGTACTGATCCTTGGGGCACCTCTATAAGGGCGGGACGCGGGGGGTACCAACCCTCTGATACAACCCATAGGCTTACCGAACCTCGGTTGTCATGGTTACAGTAATAAACATGCCATCTGTATACCTATCTACCTTCATTTCAAGTGCAAGTTTTCAACAATGATCACGTGTTGGTTTTCTTCTTAAATTGTTTTAGTTTCTTCGTTACCGCAGTGATCCAGATTAGGCTGGTTCTGTATTCCAACATTATATCAACCCCAGCTGATGAAGTACAGTATTACTTCAGTAGGGCAGGTTTGAGCTGCTGATGGTCAAGAAAAATATCTCTAACATTTAAGTTTAGTCCTGAGAAGTCCATGTACTACTTATTATTTATTGGAGATAAAAGAGAAAGGTGATTGAATTTAATTAAACAGTGAATGCCTGTCGACACATCACGTGCAAATTACATTTCTAGTTCCTACTGCAGTAGATGTTTCCAGGACCACAATTTGCCAGGATGACACACACACACACACACACACACACACACACACGAAAACAAAAATGAAAAAAAAATCAAAACAGACATTAAAATAATACGACAAAACACAACAACCATTAATTCAAGAGACACACTTCAACCATTTGGCATGTGGGATCTTTCGAGGTTTGAAAATTGCTGGAAACATTTAGGATAATGTAGTTAGTTCAGTACGTACAGCCCACAGAGGGGCTAGCATGACTGTTGATTCTTAGCCTTGTGCATTTATTCACTTCATGGTCAGTCTCAAGGAAATTTCATTGAAAATATTGGAGTCATGTTGCATGTAGGTAGCTACATATAAATATCTAAATAGAAACAGCTCCTTCTACACAACAGAGTCACTCATTTGCATAGATTCCCAGGAGGATCCCTCCAGCGAGTTCTGGGTCCCCCCCGGGATCTTCTCCCAGTTGGATGTGTCTAAGAAACCTCCAAAGGAAGGCGCCTTGGAGGCATCCTTATCAGATGCCTGAACCACCTCAACTGGCTGAGCCCAGACAACCCTACGGAGAAAATTCATTTCAGCTACCTGTAGTCGCAATCTCATTGTTTCGGTCACTACCCAGAGCTCATGACCAGAGGTGAGGATCAGTACGTAGATCGACTGGTAAAATTGTTCTGGTACAACGTCTGCATTACTGCTGACACTGCACCGATCCGTCTCTCGACCTCCCGCTCCATCTGACCCTCACTCATGGACAAGATCCTGAGATACTTGAAGTCCTTCTCTTGGGGCAGCAACTCACCCTAGACCCAGAGGGGTGGTTCCTGCCTCTCCTTTTTAATCTTCCCTCTTCTTTTTAAATTATCAGTACGTAAAAGGACACAAACGTATATATAATATGGATTGTTAAATGAGAAATGAATCAATTTGTCTTTAATGTTCAGGTGAACCGAACCATTGTCTGGCCCCTCTCTTCTTATATCCAGACAAACATCCACATTTAAAGAAATTCAACCACATCAGTTGGAAACTGTCTTTAAAATCATTAGAGGGGGAACTGTGCAGGAATGTACGTTGAAGAATAATATCATATACAGTCCCCTGATTTTTTTAGGTTCATAACACTCACGATAAGAACTCTCTTTCTCCCCCGCCAGATAAATAAAATTAATTAGTCTTTGATAAACACTAATCAGGTTTAATAATTGAGGTATGTGTTGTTAATGGAGGAATTTGAACAAGGCGTTTACGGTACAAAGTGTTTGGTTTGGTGAAAACCAGTTCTTAGAGACGGAGCTATTGTTCTCACACATAGTATTCATTCCTTTTAACCTAACAGCACCGGGTCCAGCTTCAGTTCTCTATATAAAGGGCAGCAGTTGGATGTGAACAGCAGAGAATCTGAAGACAAAGTTCAGTTCTAGACATCATGGCTTCCACACTGGTGCTGCTGGTCCCAGTGCTCCTGGTCTCACTGGTTACCGCTTCACATCACTTAGGGGGAACCGCGACCTTCACCTACAGAGGACAAAACCCTGACGGATCACACAGGGTGAGAGATATGATAACGTTATGTAACATTCACTGTAGATCATGTCATATTCTGGGAATCTCCTCTCTCATCACTTTTTATTATTATTTGTATTATGTTTGTTTTGTTGGAACATCATTATTGTAGTTGTTCTGACAGAATACAGACAATTTTAATTCAGTAAATTTCTTGAGTCTATTTTATCTTTTTACCTTGTTCAACATCTTTGAACAGGCTACACAGAATTATTATTATTATTATTATTATCATTAGCCTTTTCACAGCACCTCATCAAGAATCTAATGAAAGAATAAATAAATAAAATATTTTAAAAATAGATGAAAGTTATTTTTTTGTGAGTGCTTGGGGGTCATGTGACATAGGCTTTATACACGTGTCCACAACACGTACAGCAACAGCGCTCCCACATTTCTTTATCTCTGGCTTTAAGAATGGAAAAATAGTTTTGCTTTAAATTCCAGTTTTCATACTCGCTGACAGCTTGATCCAAGGTGTCCATGGAGAGTTCAGATTGTGTTCTTGTGTTTTAACTTGTTCATGAAAAAAAGGAGAATGCTGTATGATTTCTTTTGCAAATGAAATTAGGGTTAGGAGTTGGATATCTGGATCACTTGGAGCTGGACGACCTTCTGACTGTGATTCAGGCTGCAGTTTTAATTTGCTCTTTTTCCACAGGTGGACATTCGCAACAGGGACACGTACGATGGATGTGGGTCGTTTCTTGACTGGAACTGTTACAGTGGCGACTGTGGCGTGAACAACAGCAATCGGACAGGTGTGGTTGACGAGAGTGTCAATTCACCGGCCACTACCTCACAATGGTGTGAAACTGAAACAGTCGTCAGGAAGACTGTGCAGACTGACAAACCTTTTCAAGAGAGGTGGGTGTTTTTTTATTCTTTATATAAAACGTTTTAATATTGTTGCTGCTGTTCGTAACCTTTGTTTATTACATAAAGTCTGTTCAGTTCCACACATCTGTATCTGCAGTATTGTAAGTGTTGTCTCCACACTAACAGGGCAGCTTCCTGTTGCTGGATTGCAACACGCAACTCGCTGAGAGACTGGAGTCTGCTGACTCTTGTGGATCTGGGAACAAGATCTGACACCAGAAAACCAAACAGATCACCAGACATTGCCATTCTGCCTTTCCTCCGGTGAGTTTCCTGCAGTCACCATGAAACTACTAACTAACCTCTGAGAACACCCTCCTGTTTTCAACTGCTGATTTCATCTCTTGAGCTTTAATAACTGGTGTGAATGTGTCTATTCAAGAGTTCCTGAGAACTGCCCACGGACATACAACCTGATGTCCTATGATCCTGATGACGACCAGGTTCGATGCCGACATGGAATCCTCAGCGAAAAAGAGTGTCACGGGTGCAACCCGCCTTCAGGCTTCCACTTGGATCAGGTTAGTTGGAAAATCTTTTTCCTAATAAATTATATATTAATGGATTGATGCTCTGCTTCTCTTAACTGCTAAGTGTTCATGTTTTTAGGAATCTTGCACATTACACTACTACAATGCAAGCGCCCACCCAAGTGTTTTTGGATTTGAGTTGGTGGTGGAAGACTTCCCGAGACGCGACATCACACTGACCTACTCAGACGGGTCCAAGTACAACAAGGCTCCACTGCCTCGGTTTAGGGGAAGGAGAGCCGTTTCCCAACAGCCAGGGGGTAGTACAACTTCTGGGCCATCAACTGCACAGACCACAGGATTCATTTCTTCTACTTTGTGGTTGTCTACATCCGAAGCCACAGTCACAGCCTCAACAACAACCACAGCACAACCATCCACAGCCACAGCCTCAACCATAGCCACAGACACACAATCATCTGCAGCCACAACCACAACCACAACCACAGCCTCAACCACAGCCTCAACCACAGCCTCAACCACAGCCTCAACCACAGCCTCAACCACAACCACAACCACAGCCTCAACCACAGCCTCAACCACAGCCTCAACCACAGCCTCAACCACAGCCTCAACCACAGCACAATCATCCGCAGCCACAGCCACAGCCTCAACCACAGCACAATCATCCGCAGCCACAGCCACAAACAACCCTGGTCCTCTCAGTAAACTGCCTTTGCAATTCTCTGTACTTGGTAAGGAAGAGTTTACTTGTCCTCATACATGTCCAAATGAACTCATACTGAGCAAACAGCTGCTGTAGCCTCTACTTTACAAATATTGACATCAAGAATCCAAATGAAGAAAACTTTGAGCAAAAACCTGATTTTAAAAAAATCTTTAACGTTGTATATATTCAGTTAACTGTTGTGTGTAATGTGTTTATGAAGCTCCACGGCTCCATTTCCAAGTCATGATTTGTATATTAAAGGTTTTAGGAGGATTATTTAGCCTATGACGTAGCAAGATTTTCTCAACACATGCAGGAGGATTCAAAGCTTTTGTTTATGACAGTAGCACAGCGGCAGTTCACTCATAGCTACTGAATTTTTATTGCACTTTGGGATTTAAATTGATCTTTTTTAACTCCAGTGGACCCACCTGCTCCCTCATGTAAGTACGGAGACTTCTTGCCCAAGTTAGTGGATCCAACTCCTCAGAACGGAGAACAACTCTCCGGAGAGGTCAACAAAGAGCTGGAGATCAGAGTCAAAGCCTTTGCTTCAAAAGCAAAGTAAGTGAAAACCAACACGTTCAGCGAGGCGGCAAAACGTTGTCATCATATCAGCGTGTGTTACAAGTGAGTTAAATCAGTGACAACAAAGAAATGTCTTTTGTTTTCACACAGAATACAGAACGTTATCCTCAGTGGGCCGCAGAACATCAGCAAGCACAAGAACACGCAGGGCGAGTTCGTCATCAGGTGGACGCCTACGGCTGACGACGTGGGAGCTTATCACCCAATCTGCTTTGCGGTTGAAGCAGTGAAAACGTGAGCCGTGGGTTCATTTCCTCTATGACAGATCAGTGTTTGTGAGAGAAACCATCATTTAACTTTTTTACATATTTTGCAGGTCTGCTGTGAACAGCATAAGCAACGGCACGGTTCGAGTCTATCAGTCTGAGATGAGGTGTATCGTGGTGAAAATCAGGTCAAAGGATGGTGAGACTTCACAGTTTTCTTTTTTTCTTTAGGTTTGTTTTCTCATTTTGTTAATTTTATTTGAGAGCTGCCAACAACACCAAAAAAGTGGTAAACACTCAAAATATCATTATAGTACAGTTCAGGGTTGTAAAAAATATTGTTTTTCTACGTAAACACACAAATGCAGCAGAAAAACATCATAAATAAAACTATAATAAACTCTATTTGTATGTCTTCAAATCACTGAAAATATTAGTGATTCACAGTTTTAAAAATGTTATACAATGAGCTACAGTGATAAACATGGAAATAAAGTTATGTTACTATAAATAAAACATGCTCATTGTATTCCCCAGGGAGTAGACAGACCCCAGAGGGTTAAGATAATATATTCCTTTATTAATCCCACAGTTGGGAAATTTGCAGCGTCACAGCAGCAAAGTGGAAAGTACAAAGAAAGAAAAACAAACTGCAAAGTGACAAAAAAACAAATACCTAAAAAAGATAAATAATATAATAAAATATAATTTGTACAATTAAATACTTAGATATACAAGATACAAAATACAAAAAGTAGCAGCAGATAACTTGTTGACAGATAACTTGTAACTTTACTACCTACAATTAATATCAATATGAAGTTAAATATATACTATAATATTCAGTATATTTTGACATATATACATGACTGAATTTAAAAATATTTCCATCTAAAATGATAAAATATTTACAGATATGAATATTTTCAGTCATAATAGTTAAAATATACACATGTCGTTGCAGTTGAATCCCACGTGGTCTGCAATGAGTCGACAATGACAGTACATATTCTCAAATCGACGCTGCATGGAATCACTGAGGATCATCTGAAGCTCAGTGATTCCACCAACACCGCCTGCAACCTGTCGACACACTCCAACAGCACCCACGTCATCGCCGTCGTCCCCCTCAACGCGTGCGGCACCCAGATCGAGGTAACGAGGGGTCGTTTGTTCCGTCACGTTACCGGTGTTTCCTTTTTGTTTTCGTAAACTGTGTGAGGACTGAATGCCTGACTTTTTCCCCCCACAGGAAGATGATGAGTTCCTCACATTCAAGAATGAAATCACCAGCGTGGACAAGAGCACCGACCTGATCACCAGGAAGCACCAGCTGGAGGTGAACTTCTGCTGCCAGTACCCCAAACGAGGAAACATAACACTGAGCTTCACGGCGCACAGGGAGAACGTCACAGTGTGGGACAAGGGCTACGGCACCTTCACCTACAACTTCGAGTTCTACCCCAACAACCTGTACCAGCAAAGCATCGACGGAGGCTTATACCCTCTGGAGTATTACCTGCAGAGCAGGATCTACATGCAGATAGAGGCCACATCTTCACTCAACAACACCGAGCTGTTCATCGACTCCTGCAGCGCCGCACCATTTGACAACCCCAACTACCATCCAACCTACCCCATCATTGAGAATGGGTATGAAACATATTAAATGTCTCTTTTCCACTTCTAGATGATTATCTCCTCTCATCCAACAAGTCAGCATTTAAAAGTCGTGATTTGGCAGCGAGTGCAGAGGCGATGTTCTTATCTTTTTCTTTTTTCTTTTCTTTGACCAGGTGCAAAGTGGACCCAACTGTTGAGATCTACACACCCGACCACAACAAACAGTTCAGGTTCAGCATGAAGGCCTTCAAGTTCATTGGACTATACGACCAGGTGAGTAGTGAATTAGTTTGATCAGGCGACTGTAAATGTCTCCTGTTGTAATATTTTCTAAATGCTTGAAGAGATACTGCCACATTTTGGGAACTACGCTGATTCAGCACTACTCTCATGCCTGTGTAGCCTAGCTTAGCATAGAGGGCCCTGACAGGGGCAAAAAACAGAATAGACGCTCCTCTATAAACATGTAACATCTAAAACAACAAGATGTAGTTTTACTGGAGAGTTCCTGGAGTTTTACACTTTTAAATGAGATATTTTGCACAAGTTATTGAGCTTTATAGATGCTGCTACATAGATTTTGTGACTAGGCTAGCTGTATGCTAACATAAGATAACCAGCTCATTTTTAAGAGACAGATGTGAGTGGAGGTGGTTGAACTAGTCCTTTAAACAAATTGCAATTCATAATTTTCTTTTACATAGATAGATATATACTTTATTAATCCCTTAGGGGAAAATCAGATGTCCAGCAGCGCATTAGTAATAATAATAATAATAATAATAAAAGTTTTGAAAATGACTCAGATGAACAGTAATTGAGGATTAAGAGGAGCAGAGGTTTGACCACAGGAGGCAACAGTCTGTCTGCTGATATAATGACATTGTGTCTCGTTGTGTTCAGGTGTACGTCACCTGTTCAGTCCTGATGTGTGAGGCAGGAAACCCCAACACCAGGGCCTCGCAGGGCTGCATCAACTCCACGTGGACGAGCGGTCACCATCACATCGGAAAGAGAGAGACTGTCATCCAGAGCACGAACCACTTCATTTCCCAGGGCCCCCTGCGCTTGAGGAGATCGGTAGAGACCCCCGCAGCCACAGGTATGAAAACAGGTGTTTCCTCAACAGCACACCTGCGTTATTTGAGTTCGATTTTGGACACGACTGAATTCAAATTGTGTTTCTCTTTCCTCCAGTGACCAACCCGGGCCTGAACCTGAACCTGGTATTCATCGCTGGCTGTCTTCTTGCAGTCATCGGCATGATCTGCGGAGTGGTCACGTACAAGGTCAAAATGTCAAAGGTCAACTACAAACCTCTGCTTGAAAGTTAAGACAGCGCTTGAAAACTCAGTCTTACATGAAGTATATCAGAATATTTAAACCTTTAGTTAGATGATTTTTTTTCCAGTAGGTTTTTGGGTGTTCATGTATATCTTCATTCACACATTTAAATGAATTAACCTTACTTATACCTCATTAGAAATGTCCACAGCTACATGTGTATAAGCTGTGGACATACCGCAATCAGGAGAAATATATCTGTGCAACTGGAAAATCATAGAGAAACTTTAATATGAAATAACACTGATAGTACTACAGCTGCTCTGTTAATGTTATAAGGTGTGGGATGACAATTATTATTTATAACCGATTCTATTTGTATTTACTACAGTATGATTTAATGCAAAAATGTTTATTTTTATGTCATAGTCATTATATTTAAGGTTTTCAAAGGCAAATGAATGTAAGAAACTTAACAATAAAATATATTCACGCATATTTTTGCTTATGTCCTTATTAATTATCTTTCCTCTCTCACACACACAAACACACAGATATTTCTAATAATGTATTATGTATGCTCTGTTCTGAAGTTATTACTGAATTTATACCATAACACTGTCCTGTTGCTGAACCTCGTCACATTTCAGACACACGGTTTATAAACTAGAATCTGTTACATGTAGGAAAATATACAGACTCTCAACTCAACTCAACTCAACTTTATTTATAGAGCACTTTAAATACAGCCAAAGCTGACACAAAGTGCTGTACATAATAACATGAAAACATCGATAAAATAGCAAATAAAAAACAATAAAAGCAATAAAACAAATGCCGTCTCATGCTGGATCAAAACCAAGGAATAAAAGTAGGTTTTTAGATGGACAGTGAGGGAGCTTGTCTAATGTGGAGAGGGAAGTCGTTCCACAAACTGGGAGCAGCAACAGAAAAAGCTCTGTCTCCTCTGAGCCTCCGCTTAGACCTCGGTACCTCCAGGAGCAGCTGATCAGCTGACCTGAGGCACCGGGCAGGAGCGTAGGGGTGAAGCAGCTCAGAGAGGTAGGGTGGGGCCAGACCATTTAGGGATTTAAAAACAAATAAAAGAATCTTGAAATGAACTCTAAAAGGCAACCAGTGGAGGGAGGCCAGAATGGGGGTGATGTGCTCCCTCTTACGTGTTCCAGTTTTGGACCAACTGGAGACGTGCAAGGGAGGACTGACTGACTCCAGAATAAAGTGCGTTACAGTAATCCAGCCGTGATGTGATGAAGGCATGGATTACTGTCTCAAAGTGCTCTCGTGCAAGAATTGGCATCACTTTTGCCAGCTGCCTAAGGTGGAAAAAGCTGGACTTAACAACAGCGCTAATCTGTTGGTATAGTTTAAAGTTACTGTCCATTTTAAAACCCAAGTTAGAAACTGTTGGCTTCACATACGATGCCAGAGGGCCCAAATCAACAGGAGGGGGATCACATGAACTATTGGGACCAAGTACCATCACTTCTGTTTTTTTCTCATTGAAATTCAAAAAGTTTAAAGCCATCCAGGCTTTAATGTCATCAAGACATGCTAGAAGTGGAATCAGAGAGAAGGCATCTTTCTTTTTCAGTGGCACATATATTTGGCTGTCATCAGCATAACAATTGAAGGCGATTCCGTGCTTTCTGAGAATAGAACCCAGAGGAAGCAGGTATAGGGAGAACAGCAACGGCCCTAGGATTGAGCCTTGTGGAACCCCATAATACAGAGGAGCGGGGCCGGACTCACATCCAGCAAGGCTTACGCACATGGTTCTGTCTGCCAGGTAGGACCTAAACCATTCCAGAGCACTACCAGAAATTCGAACAAGGTGCTGCAGCCTAGCTACTAAAATATTGTGGTCCACTGTATCAAATGCTGCGGTCAAGTCCAGCAGGACAAGAATCACATAATCCCCAGAATCATTTGCCAGGAGGATGTCATTAAAAACCCTTATTAGAGACAGACAACTAATTAAGCAGCAAACAACAATGTGAATCCATAAGTAAAGGAGGGTTATAAACTGTAAAGGCAAACAGCAATACTGTCACCTTGGCAAGTGTTGTTGATGTAGCTCTGAGGTGTATAAATTAAAGACTACTACTACTAGAGGTGGCAAGATGAGACAAGACTAGATGAGATATGATAAGATGAGATGAGTTATGATAAGATGAGATGAGATGAGATAAACCTTTAAGGATCACCCGTAGAGGAAATTCAAATTGACACAGCAGCACAAAGGCACAAATGTAATAAAGAAATAAAATAAGAATAGAAACAGAATCTAGAACAAATAAAGTAAATTAAAAACGATATACAATGACATAGAAATGCAAATTAAGTCTCAAGCATGTAACCACCTGATGAGTCATCACTAAACCTCCCTTCACAAACTGCAAAAGCAAATTGTGAGCTATCAAAATACTTAATTTTCTCTCCATTGACTCATCATTTCAGTATTTGTCTAAATGATCTGCACTTTTTTATTTATTCTGCTATGTTAAATGTTCAGTAAATTTTATTTTCCAACCAGCTTGGGCAACATCCAAAATTCAATATACAGTCAAAATGTAAGTACTGGCCAAATATCACCATCATTCATTCATCATTTTATAAACCTGTATTTATATTTCTTATTTTTATTGTATTTCATTCTATTTACATTCTATTATTCTAATTACTATTATATTTTATTATTATTATATTTATTATTACATACATTACTGCATTGCATTATACAAGATATGTGGTGTTGATAAACCACAAGATGGCGCCACTATTGTCTTTATTGTGAGTCCTACATTAATACGTATTGTTTTATCAGTAATTTCATCTGCTGCAGCTGAATGTAGGTCACTCAGTGAAGTAGTTACATTTTTATAACGTTACTCAATATTATATATTCTGTATTATCTATGATAAAGACGTTTGACCCATCAATCCGTACTGTTTACCATCATTTATGGGGATGAGTTACGGAGCTATTTGCAGCAATTTGAACATTAATGCAAAGAGGGAAATGTAAAATTTTTAATTTCAGTTATATTATATTGTAATTTTACCTTTTTTGTTGCTGAAAAAACTTCTGTAGCAGGTTTTCTACAAAGAATTAAATGTTTAAAAAAAATTGCAATATGAAATCATAAGGTTTTCATGTTAAATGAAATATATGTGGATTCATATGTTGTTATCAACAGTTTACATTAGAATATATACCTTCATAAATGACAACTCAGTAAAGGAAATAGCTCATGTGACTGTAGAGGTAATGGACCGTAGTTCGACACTGTGGCCAATGAATAAAAAAAAAGTCTTGTGGACATTTAAAAATTAAAGTTTTCTCCCTGTAACTTCAGCTGTGTGGATTCTTACCTGAGAGAGGAACCGACAGAGGTGCTGCTTTTCCCTTTTCCTCCTGTTGCCGACCTGGGACGCGCTCCCTTCCCGTGGACTACCCGGCTAATGAGAGGCGCTAGCGACGCGGAGCCCACCATTGGCTGTCCCGACTGCCGAGGCTGGCAGGCAGTGGCGACAGGGAAGGACCGGACTCACGGACCTTTTTTTGTTGGAAATACCGAGAGAACATCGGAACCTCGGACGGAAACGAAGGGAATATAAGTTTTTATTCGCGGGTTGGATTTTTCTAAACGGAACACAACCTCGCTAACGTTCAGTGTTGGCTGGAAGTTTTCGAACCGTGATGTGGTGACGCGACTTCACCGAATCGAAGGGAAGCTAACGTTAGCCGATGCGCTAACGTTACTTGATAGATTAATCATTTCAACAGAGCTTTGGAGTTTTATTTCAGGATTTTAAACCTCTTTTTAGTGTTTTCAATAATGTAAGATAAATAAGTATGAGATATTTTATCGTGTTGTCTACTTTTATACAAAATAGAGCTTATCCTTAGATAACTACCTGACGTTATCTGAGCTAAGTTAGTATATGAAACTAGCAAGCGTTAGCTACCTAGCTGGCTAGTAGCTAACGTTTAAACTGACTTCAAGCCAAAGAACTCTGCTTCAAATTAGCTAACGCTAGCAAGGCTACAACTGTTTCCACGTCACCTAACTGTATCGTCACCTGTCTACCTGTTGTGTAATGTTATTTTCGGCGAGTTGAACTTTATTTCTGAGGATGGACGTTTGTTTTGAAAAGCAAAGATAGACACTTTACTTCCAAATCCAGATATGCAATCATCGAATCACCAGCTTACTTCTTGCTAGCTTTGCTAACGTTGAGTTAGCCGGCCAAACTTGGAATACTGCCCCCTGTTCACTTTATGTGGGTTTCGCTTTGAGGCCTTTAGGAAATTATCCCTGTTTTTTTCACGGAGGATACAGTTTTAACAGCCTTAATGCTTCCCAGCCTCTGAATGGGATTTATATCTTCTGAATGACTCTAGATATTTGTGAAGCTTGACGAGGTTGTGACATACAGTTGGAGCACCTGGACTTTGTTGACATTTACTTGGCATCATAAAATAACGTGGATTTCAAAGACATTTGGAATAGCGGTATTCATCAAAGGTGAGATATAAACACATGAAAACTGGAAAAACTTTGGGTTTAAGTTAGAGTATTGAGTTAGAAGTGACCGATCATATGTGTATGTGTTGTATGTGACTGAATCATAGTGGACAACACTGATTGAACTGTATATGGACTTCATGTACTCCATTATCAAACTTAATTCTCCTTTACTAAAGATTAAAATTTGATTAGGCTGATACTTGCAAATGTAATTATCAATGCTCAAAACACATCCCTCAGTCTCTGTCTTTAAAGTCTTAAAGTTTAAAGGTCTTAAAGGTCTTGTTCTGTCATTTTTGCTTTTTGACGTATGCCATCATGTCCATGCTGCTAAGTTACACTGGACCCACCATCTGTCACTCCCTCTCATGGATGCTGAGTGACCCTCCCCCTCATAAACATTGTTGAGCCTGAGTGGCTTGACCTGGATATGGAGCGTTGGTTTTGTATTTTTCTCTTCATAAATTAGGTTAAGTTTGACTCCTTCCAACAGAAATACTGTTTAACACCAGGAACATATAATCCGTATTTGTAATTAATTAAGGATGGCAGGTTGATTTTCTTTTTTTTTGTCTGATTAATTTGTATGTAATAAGTATGGTCCAGCTTTTGGACACAGTTGCTGGAAGATACAGTTGAGTGTAGTGCACTGAACTGAACACAGTGGTTTCTGAAAGCAAATGGCTTTTGGCATATCTGGTGATGCAAAGAATAAGATGAAGGGGAAGCTCTGGCTGCCACTTATTTCCACTTGTTCCAATTTGTAAATTGTTGTTCCTTGTAGGTATGTTAAATCCAGCTCACATGATTCTTGGCTTTTTGTCTAGCAGTCTGTCTACAGGACCTAAGCCCCTTGGTGTGGAGAGTGGCTCTAATTCCCCAGAACCTTCCTGCCCTGCTGCTGGTAGATCCAGCATTACTCAACCAGCTTCACACAACACAGCTTTCTTAGCTGCCTGTGATTAATTTAAGGCTGTCTGTTCTTTTCTGAACAGTACCAATGACGGTTCACTTGACTGTTTACACTGGGCAAGTGTATCGCCATAGTATTTAACCACTAGTAAGACTGATGAGCTGATACGGCTCAATTTTCCCTTCCACTTGGTTGATAAGCTTTAAATGGCCTTGGAGGTGCATTTGTTTTATGTTTTATGTTAATTCTCTCACAGTTCTGCTTTAGAACATAGAACAATATATAGCCTATTTAGCTATATCTTTAAATTGACTGATCATTTTTGAATGCGTCATTGCAATGAGAATGAATGAAAATGTCCAAATTCTGGCCGTGGTAGACATTGAAGAATCCCAACCAATACAAGCTCAGCTCTGCTTGGACAGGTGTAATATTTTAGAGTTAAATTCATTTGTGTTGTGACTTTTACATAAACATGGATGGGCTCTTATATAAATTGCTGATGTCAGTGATAGATATCCTCTGGCTTTGACATGAGATTCTTATGCTGCCACCCAACAACAGAGTGTGAATTTAATTTTGTTCATGGTTCTCAACAATAAATAATCAAGTATCTTCATACTGACAGTTCTGTACTTTTTTTTCTCTCCTTCCTAATTCTCTTCTTCCTTCTACCGCCAAACTGTCTCTTCTCCCGCTCTCCTTTGGTCTTACTGCTCTCATGGTTGTAGATGATGTGCGAGGTGATGCCAACCATCAGCGAGGCCGAAGGGCCCGGCGGGGGAGGCGGCGGCGGTCGGCGCGGCTCTGGCTCCCCCCTGCAGTCGGACTCGGAGGGTCACTTTGAGTCGCTGATGGTGTCCATGCTGGAGGAGAGGGACCGTCTTCTGGAGACTCTGAGAGAGACTCAGGAGAATCTGGGCTTGACTCAGGGCAAACTGCACGAAGTGAGCCACGAAAGGGACTCGCTGCAGAGACAACTAAACACTGCCCTGCCACAGGTGAGTGAGAACACAGAGCTGGATGATAATGATGATGATGATGATGATGTAAGTCTGTAGTTTCAAACACTTCACTGATAAGACCGGAGAATCACGTCAAATAATACCAATACCCATAATTTTTTGTGTTTACTTGTAGCAGCTGGTTTAGTAGTTATTATTAACAGACTGAAAAAAAATGATTAAGCCTAAACAGTGCAAATAGTCTAATAAATAAAAGGCAACATGTCTCAGAACATGAACTCAGTTGCATTATGCAAGCTAAAGAATAATAAACTAAAGAATAATAGGATTTCAAGTCAGATACAGGCTGCATGCAAACTGTGACCAGTAAAATAAATATGACCTCCAGCCCTGTGTGCATTTTCAAAAAAAGAAAAATTCATGGCATGCATTGCAGATGGCGTACATTATATCAGTCTCACGCACTTGTTGTTTTGTTTTGGTGGCCTGTCAGTGGGAGGCGGGGCTACACTAGACCGCACACAGCGCTTCTCTCAGCCGCAGACGCCAGAGTATTAACCACAAGTGATGCGTTTGAAGGTGATTGGTGACGTCACGTATTTTTAATGAAAACTGGCTGATCAATCGGGGCGTCCCTATTTAACTTCCATTCCTGATAGTAATCTCATTTTACCAAAGTGGGGCCGTGTCTGATTCGTATCCGACCCGTACAGACGGACCGCTAACACGAGCCTGACCCGCGTCACTGTGTCAGCCTGAATGGGAGTGTCCTGTTAGCAGCGCTGTTAGCTCAAGTGGCAGTTTCTCTCTAGGATGACAGCTCTTACAGATCTTTGGCTCCCACAGTGCACAAAGTGATCCCAGAGTCTGGCATCATATTGTGAGTTGTATGGCTGACTGACTGCAAGGTGCAGTGGGGTGTGCACCAAGGCAAATTAGGTCCATCGTGGCACGCTGTCAGCCATTTTACTACGAGTAGAGTCCGCAACAGTAGAGCTGGATAAAATGATCATAATCATTCTCTTAGATAATCTGATGTTTGTGGATTAAAAAAACAAAAAATCAAGCTTCAAATGAGTGAAGAAGATGAAAGAAGCCATGAAGAAGAAGAAGGTCATGTTTGCAATGAGAAACTAATTTGGTTTGAAAAAAAGATGTAAAAAGTTAAAAACTGTATGTGTATATAACACAAGAACTTGAGCACTACTGTGCATGCAATTAAAATGCAATAGTTTCTGCTATTTGCATACTGTGGAGGGGATCTTGATCCCAGCCTCGACCATCTGTCTCTGTTGTATTATTGTCTCATGTTTCACCCTCCATGGTCTTAAATTTAAAACAAAGGGATCAAGTTTCCAGCTTTTAATGATGCATAAGAGGCCGGTAATCAGTTCAGCGTTGTTGTAGTTTCGGTTGAACCGACATCCAGTTTATTAAGTTAACATGGTGTTTAACTCGCACGTTATTAAATGTGGGGGGGGGGGGTGAGAGGCATGCAGAGTATGACAGATCACAATGCTGGAAGCAGAAAGGACTGTGGATTGTGAGGCTGCATGTAGAAAACAGAGCAGAGGTAGATGCAGATACAGGCTTCAACTTTCGTGGAACATCAGATGGTAAGACGTGATGTTAAACACGTCTGTGTGATGCCAGGGCTGCGTCTCTGCTGCTGTGTGTTGCACAGCCAGGAAAACTAGATCCAGAGTCAAACATCCAGACTCTGATTTGTTCAGTTGACACTTAATGTAGTGCAGAATAAATATATGGAGATAAACATGTGAAAGTAAAGCATTGCCATCACGAGCATTAACA
Source organism: Seriola aureovittata (assembly GCF_021018895.1). Classification (NCBI taxonomy): domain Eukaryota; kingdom Metazoa; phylum Chordata; class Actinopteri; order Carangiformes; family Carangidae; genus Seriola; species Seriola aureovittata. The sequence continues at coordinate 1,066,399 of NC_079364.1, forward strand.
CAAGCTAGTGTGTTTATGGATGTTGAATTGATGGCGGCGTTGAAGATGAACTACATGCACCGTGTTTACATACTATGTAAAGTAAGAGTCAGAAGCCACCAGACTTTGTATACACAGCACAGTCAAACTGTTCTTATTAATTAATTCTCAAATTTTCATACATGCAATTAATAGTGAGGTTGTCAGTTTGAGGATCAATAAACAGACACATAAATGTAACCTGTTAAAAATACATAGATAATAGTAGGGCTGCACAAAAAAAATCATGATTATTTTGGCAGATACTGTGATTTCAGTTGGAATGGTTTTGGTTTTTGCATTTTCATTCTCACATCTCACAAATTTAAAAATGATGTTGATGTGATTTTTGTTGATTTGTAGGCTGTGGCGTCTCTGTAGCACCACAACACTGATGCTGCCAACAGTGGACAACACTGTCGTCACACATTTTACCTTTATCCAAAAAAAAAAAGCTCCTGTTATTTGAATATTATATTTGGTCAAATTGTGATTTCAGTTATATTTCAATTAATTGTGCAGCACTAAATAATACAAATAAAATGAATTGGTTCAATTGATCCCAGTCAGTTCGTGTGCGTGCGTGTGTGTGTGTATGTATGTATTCATGCACAACACTGCTTATACTCCAGCTGTGTTGTCAACTGATCATCTGGCGTTCCGCCAAGCCTCCTGGGATTTGTATTTAGAAGGCAAGAAAATCCAGCTGTTAAAAAAGTAGAGGCACTTTATATGGTGTAATCTGGTGTTAATACATATATGTGCAGAATTCTTTTGTTTTGTTTTATTTAAAACTCCTTTTCATTCTTACTGATTCCCCCTTCAGGTCAGATATTTAGATAACAAAAGGATCTTTATTCTGGTAAAGATAGAGGTGCATGTTTGTGTGTGGAGCAGTGACTAATGGAGAAAGGCAGAGAGAGAGTGCATGCAGTGCACAATTAACTTTTGAGTGAGCGAATATTAAACACAGGCTGCTTGTGTGGACTGTAATCTGTAGTGAGACAAGTATTAAAGCACTCGAACAAAGATGGAGAGGTGGATTTATTTTAGGGGCCACGATACAGTTAATGAAGACAGATGTTTCAAGAGTCTTCAGCCTGAATACGACCTCAGTCTGTCGTCCTCCTCCTCTTCCTCTTCTTCTTCTTTCCCTTGTTCTTTTACCTTCTCTCTCTCTCTCTCTCTCTCTCTCTCTCTCTGGTGATCCATCTTTCACACTGTTGTGGCGATAGCTATGCAGATGGCCATGCACGCTAGCTGGTATCTAAACAAACTGACACGCTGTTGTGTTGATGCACGATGTAGTCATGTCAACCAGTCCTGGAGGATAGCTATGTATGTCCTTGCAGATACGAAGCCTTTGTTTGCAATAAGCAGAGCTGAAATTGAATTTTTGTTATGGGTGCTTTGGATTCGGTTCTAATTTGCAACTGAGTTTTGTTTCCCAACCCCAACTGTAACAAAGATCTCAACTTTGAGTGTCGACTAATATAAATCTGCTACTACATCGTTAAAAAAACTTTCATTGGCTTTTCCACATATTATTTAATCTTTTTTAGCAAAATTTCCTTTTAATACATTTTGTGTGAGGTTGTCAGTATTGAAAGCTCTTATATAAAATGCTGGGTCAACATTAAAAATGTCTTGTGTTGCATGTTTTGACTTTGTATTGCTGGAATGGCCTGTTGTGTTTACTCCGACACATGTCGCTCTAGGTGTCTGTCAAGTCGTGTTTCCATCCCTTACGGAGAAGAGATTAATGAATGCATACACTCGACACACAGTTGTGCAGGGACTGTTGTCTGAGATGATGTGGCAGTGTGTCTGTGTTGGAGAGAGTTGAGGTCTTCAGGCTGGAGTAGGAAGGTAAAGGGGAGGTGAAATCTCCTCCCTTGTTCCCTCCCCCCTGGTGAGAGTACCCTTCGAGTGGAATGCACAAACATTCCTGGGCGACTCACTCACATGTCAACGGCTTTTTCAAACTGCAGTCGTGCCCTGTCGGATGGTGCTTATTTGTTCTATTTGCCTTCTATTTTTTGGTCTATGCGTTCTGTGTGCAGTCCAACTCTGATCTGACTCTCCATCAATCAAATGGCATCTTGAGGATAGTTCATTGACAACAGTTGGGTAGTCCAGTTTTAGGGCCCACATGTTGCGGTAAAGTAAATCTCAGTGCCTCTGTGTCAGCCAAGGCTTGTAATAGTTTTGCTTGAAGTGGGTATTGCTGTGTGTGTTGTTGTCTGCTGGCAGTGAACATCCAGCTGTGTTGTACAACTGCGGCGAACATTGTTTAGGCAGTAAAAGAGAAATAAGTGGTTCGGTTCGCTAAACGCTCGGTGTTGCTTCATTCACATTTTTTTCTCGCCAAGCTTGCGAACGTGGTGCCACCGCAACCACTAATTTCTTCAATCTTGTGACCAGATGACATCATCAAACATATGAAATGCCCCTTGCTCATTTTTATCCAGTTAAATTCAGTGCAAGAGAAATTAGTTAACTTTATATTTGGTGAGGGTTATTATATTAATTTAATTTAATTTAATACATGTCAATTTTTATCTGAAAATTGCATTGTTTTATCCAACATGTGAATTAAAGGTGCTATATGTAAGTTTTCGCTATTGCTAAATAGCTAACGTTAGCATTAGCAGCTGTTTACTTACCAGTCTAGAAGAAATGTTTTGAGTTCAGTATCAAACTTTGTCCTTTTAATCACCAACATCTGTCTCCAGAGGTGGAAAGAAACCCTAGTTTTGCTTCTTTTTCTCTACTGAAGTTAGCATGCTAACCAGCTAGCCCCGGCCCGTCTCATCACTTTCCGATACCGAGTCACTGTAGCTGCTCAGAGGACGTATTAAAACACCTTGTCTTGTAAACACAACGGTCGCTGAAGCTCTCAGAAAGACTGGTAAGTAAACTGCTGCTAATGCTAACGTTAGCAATGTAGCAATGGAAAAAACTTATATATAGCACCTTTAAATGAAAAGTTAAATTCATGAGACAGAGGAGCTCCACTGATATCTCACCCTCTTCACTGATAAGATTTATTACTTTATGATGTGTCAGATGAGTGAACACCTCGTGTCAGTGACGGCAGAGTCTTTGAGCTGCTGCCAGTTCTGCCAGTTTACAGCAGCTTACTGCACACCTGATACTGTAAACTAGGGAGGCTAAAACGGTCTCACTGGAAGATCAGACCACAAACAGATCTGCCTTTTAAAAAAACAAAACAAAGGGCTGTAGCTTCAGGTACCAGTGAGGCGGTGACACACAGCTATACGATAACACCAACGTATCACACTTATCTACAGGGACTGTGTGCTTGTGTTTATGTGATTTACACACTGCTGTGTCTGTAAATCCTTTTTTATTTAGATGTTAACCTTGAATGGCTGAAAATGTCCTGTTTTCCATCTGGTTTAAACTATTGTGCAAGAACAGAAACTGTTTCATGGAATAAGAAGCAAAAAGAGGAAGAAAATAGAGGTAGAGATGTCAGTGTTTGGGGGGTGGTTTGGTTAATATTTAGTGTAGTAGGCAAAAAAAATGTTAGAGAGGCAAAAGTCAAAATTCACTCTTGATGACTTGTAATTTAAAAACAGATCCATGGCTGTAATTTGGCTGGTTTTTATTGGTGATATTTGCTGGCCGTCAGACCTTTGATCATGGCGTGTTAATTGATCAACAGAAACATTTGGTGGGCATGACTATAACTGTTCTAGACTGGTTTTACCTGAGTCTTACCTGAGTGACCTTCTCAGTATCAGTTGCTGTCTCGTCTAACTATGCAAATGTTACTCGCAGCGTTCCTCAAGGATCTGTTCTTGCCTCCGTTACTGTTCTCGATCTACATCCTACAACTGGATCAAGTTTTCCACAACTACAATATTTCTTTTCATTGTTATGTTGACATACACATAGCGATTTATCCACAAATCTCGGTTACCTCACTTCCAGACAAGATCCTGGTTGTCAACTAATTTTCATGATGCTGAGAGACGGTAAAACTGCAGTAATCTTGTGTCTCTGGGTTTGCACTGTAGGAACATTTCATCAAAATCACAAAGTCAGATCTTTGTCAAATCAGGAATATCGCTAAGATTAGATTGTTTCTTTTACTCACTGATGCACAAAGTGTCGTACATGCTTCTGTCTCTAGCCATCTACATTACTGTAACTCATTATTAGCCGGGCTGCCCCAGAAATCAGTCGACCTTATACAAAGCACTGCAGCCAGAGCTCGTAGAAGAACCACAGAATATGAGCACATCGCCCCTATTCTCACCCAGAACTGATTTTAAATCTATTGCTTGTCTTTAAGGAATCAAATCCATCAGGCCGATTCTCAGTTACCTCACTGTCCTCAAAACTAGTATGTTTGTGAAACACTTTATAAACTACTACTTAAATAAAGATCATTCTTATATTTTGCTCCTTATTTTGAAGGGGCCAATTGACCGCACTGACCAAGTTTGATATTCCAGTCTGTGGCACAATGGCATGAATTGAGAGAGCACAGTGGCAAGACGGAGACAAAGGCGGGCTTGTTCCACGCAGTGACATGAAAGTGACGGAGTGCAAGTGTTGGCTTTTGCCAAATGTGAGCTGAATTAGTAACATAAAAGGAAACAGATAGAGGACGGGAGGGGAAGGCCGTGCTCCTCTGTTTAGTTTGGCCCAAAAGCAAAATGCTTTCGACTTCCTACAACCTTTTACCAAGTATCCTCCAACCCGTGTTTGGAGAAGCCGTTGCCTTCAACGAGGCGAGGATTTCTTTCAGAAAATGTTCGCTATGTCTGGAGGCTGTTGCAGTTGTAGTAAACCTCTTGTTAATGTTATCTTTGGCAAACAAGGTTTTATGTAATAGGTGATACAAGGAACTGTTTAAATTCCACATCCACTCACACTGCTCAACAAACAGAATTGATAACGACTTATTTTATGGGTCTGTAAATCCCAGTTTATTTCCATTTTGTACCAAAGTAAAATAGTATAGTCAGTTATTTCTAAATGCCGGAGCAGCACAAACTTGAGACATTAAATTGGAGGGTAGCAGGCGAGTTACACATGCAAATTGTGACGATCAAATACAAAGAAATAAGAGTAAATAGAAGCATAAAGTAATTTAGCCTTGTTGAATAAATTCACTGGGGTTAAAATAGAGCAATTAACCTCATGGAATGTCACAGAAGTCAGTCATTAACTCAACCGAACTAATTGAACCAACGAAGATAAGAGTCAGAACTTTGTCTCAACGTTTCCCTTTTCTTAAGAATTATGAGTTAGAATAATGAGAAGTTGAATTTTATTTTACAGTGAGGAAGAGAAGCTGTTACTGGTCTGTAGCTGCTCTATTACTCATCTGTTGAGCGAGACTTTTCATAGGATTAGGTCAAATATCTATCATTTCAACATAGACCTGCATAAGGGTGAGAACATGAACGGTTTCAACCAACTTCATAGAAACTTACACAAAGCAGGATCTCTGAAAGCCGGACCTGGGTCTACTGTACCACCTTGTAGCCACACCTGTTGTACACCTGTCAAATGATGATGGTACAAACCGCAGTGAGCACCTTTACATCTCATCAGCTCGTAGTCAGACTTCATAACTATTACAATGCTAACATTAAGAACATCTGTAGACGCTCACTCAAAGCCTCACCGCAATCGGCTTCTTTTTTTCTTTTTCTTTTTTTACAAACAGGAAGTGCGTTTGCAGTAACAGAACCTCACTGTGGCTTTCAGGTCTGTGGGTTCTTGGTGAAAATACAGGAGGTGAGAACGCTGACAAATCACAGAAACTATCACGGTGTTTGTTGCAGATTAGTCATACGTGATTTATTCTTTAAGATAATTATTTTTCCTGTTCATAGACAATAACTGGAGCCAGCGTTGACACAGAGTCAGAATCTGTGAAACCTTTTACCTGCGTCTCCTCTAGTTTAAGCAGATACTGCTCTGGGTTCTCATCATGACAAGTTATGAAAGAGAATGGACAGATTACGATACTGTTGTTCGTGCAGTGAAAAGAAACCACACAGGTAGCTGCCTCTAATGAATAAAGCATCATGGAGGATTAGGATTCTCTGTACAATGATTGAGGCATGTGTAAGTGGGGACAGCACAGGACGCATTAAGAACAGTCAGACAGTGTAGTGTGATGTCACGTTTTGATGGAAGTGAGTCGAGGAGAAGAGGAGGTGCGACCCAGCGTTCGTCAGCTCCTCCTGTTAGATTGACTTTTTCTCTCTGCCCCTGTGTGTGTGTGTGTTAGAGCGGCAGGCTACGCAGCTCTGAATAGAAGCCATTGTGGTACCTAATTAGTTTTTGACGGTGAGTCCTCCTCCAGGAGAACAGATGCCCTCTGCGCAGTGTCAGATTTCAGCACACGCTATAAGCTTTTAAGAACGGCTAAAGTCATTATGTAGGAGGGAGGCCTATTGGTTCCGATCTCAGCTCCTGATGCAGCGCAGACTGACGATGAAGAAGAGATTATTCATCTGTCGCCATGATGTGATGTGTTGACACATTTTTGAGAATCCACGAACAGTACTTGTACTTTTTTTTTTTTTTTTTTTAAACAAAATGTGGAGTAAATTAGTTAACTAGTGTTATTAAAATTAGCTTGAAGCAGCTGCAGTCAAACAGGATCCCATTGTGCCAACAGAGAGGAACCTCACTGTTTCAGATGCCTCAACTTGCCCCAAGTGTGAACACCGATATATTTTACTTTTTATTGTCACGTAGTATGTTCAGAATCAGAATCAGGTTTATCTGTCACTGACATGACGAGATACCAAACTCCACAGATCAGGATACAGGTCACTTTAAAAAACAAAACAAAAACATCAAAAGACATGTTAGACACAAAACACATTATTCATGTGACATTAAAACATAAAAACAAGCTAAGAGAGCAGCATTAAAACTACAGTTTGTCAAGGTTACTTATCTAGAAGAAGCATTGCATTAATATCCTTGAATTTCATTATGACTACATCCTCCAAAATCCAAAAGTTTTTTTATTACAAAAACTGACTATTAAATAACGATGAACCAGATTTATTCAAATATTTCTTCCCTGCTAAACAAACACAGTAGCACTAAAAAGGACAGACATAGAAACATAAACATAAAATAGATTATACATTACTACAAGGTGAAATACCACTTCAGTACAAAGAATACAATGAACCACATTTAAGATTTAAGAATTTGTAAGTTAAATTTCTCCTTTTGAAATAAATTTTGCTTCAAGAATCTGTTGAATTCGAATGAGAATATTTTTCATGCTATAATTTATGCAAAATACATTCTAAAGAGGTAAAAAATGTAATTGTTGAGACATTACACATTAATGCCACCTGCTCGTCCCTGTGCAGATTTCTTAGTTCTATTATAATACAGACACAAAGGTGCTGGGATGTCCTTCAGTCTACAGCTGAACGCCGAGTACAGTTATCCCTGAAAAGCTTTTGTGTGTTCTCTGTGTTTTGGTGCGCTGTTCCTTTAATAGGTTGGCACACATATTCATGTACCCCCCCCCCCCTTAATCCCCTCCCCTGTTCTAAGGCTTACAGAGCAGCTCAGTCCACTTCTAACCAGCATGTCGCTCATCTACTGAGCCAGACACCAGTTTCCCTGCTGCAGGGAGAAATGGGATCAGGCTTGAATTCCAGTGGCTGCGTTCACATGTATAAAAGACTCATATTTTATATTCACGTGTGGGGATTAAATTCTTAAATTTAGATCTTCAACAATTAGTCAGTTAATTGATTAGTTGATTATTTGTTTTAGTCATTTTTCATGCAGAAAAATGTAAAAGACCAAGAAATCTTCATGTTTTCTGTTTTTCTGCTTCATGTGCGATGTTATAAATAAATAGAATAATATTGAAATTATTCAAAACAATAAATAAAAGGCGTTTTTTCATGTTTGAGATCCATTTCTGGACTGTACTGGAGTTGTTGGGGCTCAGGTGCTTCGGAGTGGACTGTACGAACTTGCATGGGCCAAGATCTCGAAATACATTTCCTTGTAGGTGTCTGTGCTTTGTATGCCATTATTCCCTTTTTATGCCTGATTACACCTGCTGAGTGTAAGTCCATGATCCTTCTGGGGTTTTTATCTTATTTTATATTTTAATATATACCATTCATCTATTTAATTTTGGAAAGTGTGGAGAATGTGTTCTGTGTTGAGTGAGGTGTGTATTCCTGCTCTTGTCTTTCATTTGTAAATTTTTGATCCTCAAAAATGTAATAAATAAAAGCCAATGGATCAATTGGTTTGATAGCCACTGAGCCCTGTGCGGGTGTTTCTCTATGGTTAGATTTTCCTAGACTCAAGTTACTTAACTGCACTTCCATTATGTGAGTTTACAACCAGGCACCAAACTCTCCCACTTTTCTGTGTGTGTAAATGATGAGTTTAGGAACATTAGGGGAAAACTGGAGGTTTCATAAACGGTGGAGAGAGCCTCAGAGAGATCTTAAGGTTGCTGTACAAGTCAACCTCAGCGTCTGCTCTGGAATGTAGGAAGTAAGCCACTCTGTAATTACCCCTGGGCCCGCCTCTTACGGTCTGTCATTGGCTCGCAGAGAGTGGAGACCTCGGTCTGAGCCAATAGCAGACTTCCCCCTGTCTTGCTCCTTTAGCGGGGCTGAATCTGTGCCAGTCGCTGGAAAAGCTCAGAGGCTGGAGTGAAGGGAAGGGAGAATAGTTGTGGTAGTGACTGAAAAGAACGATCAGTTCCAGAAGCCACCCACCCCCCCACACACCACCACCACCTCCACCCTCCCCAGCCCCTGCACACTCACACATCTCCCACCCTCTGAAACGTAGCAAGAAGGCCTCACCACTCAGGGTGCCTGCTACAGGGCAAAAAATCAGGATGGCACATTCTTTAGGTCCAACCATGCATGTAATTCCTAAAAGCAGTGTGTGTGTGTGTGTGTGTGTGTGTGTGTGTGTGTGTGTGTGTGTGTGTGTGTGTGTGTGTGTGTGTGTGTGTGTGTGTGTGTGTGTGTGTGTGTGTGTGTGTTTGAAGAGAACCAGAGCAAGACGTGAGAGTAATGTGAGGTTCATCAGGACAAGTCTGTTCACTAAGACGCTGTATGTCGTATGATGTCTCTCTGATGAGGTTCCGCCATCTTTCTTTTGTCTTCGTCCCGTGTTAATGTCTGTCGTCGTCGTCTTCCTGGTCGAGTCTCTACTGTACGTGATTAACTCTCAGAAAGTAAGACAGAAGATTCTCAGCTGGAACATTACAGCTGCTAGAAAAGCACAAAGGAGTTAAGGTGACTCGCACAGGACAGACAGGAAGTGGTTGTTGTCTCCACCTCCATTATTTCAGATGTAAACACGACCTTAGTGTTGTAGGTGTGGTAGACTGCAGTGGCAAAGGAGAGGAAGATGATAGTTGAACTGCGGTTCATAGGTTAACAGTGATATAACTTTACTGGTACTTCTACATTACAGAACATTTTCTGATCTGATCTTGACCAATAAACAATTTTAATGATGTTAGTTTGTTAAACTTGATTTATTTATCATATCATGTTGCTGAAAATGTCCCTTATTTGACGCCCTCCAACGCACTCTAGAGCCGCTTTTCAATTGGTCAAAAAACTAGCTAAGACCCTCCAACATTTTGTCGGCAATGGAAAGGTAACAATCAGCATTCACACCTGGGTCAAAGAACTCCTCAGTAGACGCAGGTATTTATCGGCTCTGGCTCCGATCAGTATTGATGTAAACACAACGCCCGGGTGGACTTGCTAATTTTCACCCTTTCTCCTGCTGTAGCTGCTGTAAACACACCTGTCACCTGTCCCGCACGGTGCCGTTAAACCAGAAACAGCCCTGAAATAAGTTTCAAAAACACAGTCACCGATCGAAGCGTCTCACACAGAGGCTCCGACACTTTCACAGGATCAACAGCCTGAGGATGAGACGTGACAGATCTGTCTCACCAGTGGAGGATGAGATTAGAGAAGGTGAACAGCAGCAACCTGTAGTATATGTTACTTTATTATTATTATTATTATCACAAATTTTATTTTTGTTATTTGCACGACTCTAATACAAACATCATCACAACACAGGCCTGAACTAAAGGAAAGTAATACAAAAAATAAAAATGAAAGATGAAACAAAGAAATAAGGAACCAAATTACAAATCAATAAATAAATAGAACAAACAAAAATTCATTAAGCAGTCTATCTTTACTTTATCAAAACATAATTACCACGACTGTTACCCTGGAGCTTCTTCATCCAATGTGGCATTTCCTCTTCGGACGACATCACTTACATCTCTGGGCAAGTCATCCATCAGAGGCCTGATATCTATAACGCTGTCGTCGTTTCCTCTTAATCTCACGTGAAAAACCCTTAAAATATCCTTTTACCACTGAGTTACAGTAGGAGGTTTTTCATGAATCCAGTTAAATATTTTGTTATTTTTTTATTCCTGTTTTGTTGTTTTCCTGGAGGCAACCTGAGGCGTTGGAGTCGACAGTCTAGAACATGCATCTACTTCTATGAACTGACATGAGATTGCTCCAGTGGCCTCCACATTACCAAAAATTTTCTTTTTTTTCTCAAGCGTCCAGCGTCTTACAAAAAAAACCGAAACAAAACGGAGCTTTAGTAAGTAGCAGTTACATGTTACTGTATTTGTCCTTTTCTATTCTAGGAATTCGCTGCACTAACAAAGGAGGTGAACGTGTGCCGGGAGCAGCTTCTGGAGAAGGAGGAGGAGATCGCAGAGCTGAAGGCTGAGAGAAACAACACACGGGTTGGTAGAAAACATCTCTCTCTCACACACACACACACACACACACACACACACACACACACACACACTGAATTATTCCCTATCAAACAAACATTTCGCATTCTTCACCATCCACCAGTGAAGGTCACTGTCTGGTCGGCCTGTGTACTCCTGTGTTTCTGTTTTGCGTATAGATGGTTGTCATAACACTGGCTGACAGATCAGTTTCTATCCTCTCACGCTAACCATCGTCACACGTTACTGCTGCTCTGCAAATTGCTCACTCATCAAAATATTTCAACCACTGACAATAAATTTCATTGCAGACAGCTGTGTGTGCTGAGAAAGACCAGTGTGTTATTCATCAGTACTGTCACCTGTTTACTCTCACACACTTAACTCCTGTGTGGAAAGACTTTTCGCTTTTCATACGTGAGACCTGAGACGGTCGAAGAGGTAAAAAGGAAAAGACGCTGTAGACCGAAACAGAAACCGAGATAGTCTCCAGAAAGTCCTTTATACCAAATGGAAGTTTTGCATATATTTGGAAAGTTACGTCTATTAACACAAAACATCAGAGAGTAGGTCGTCATATCACTCCGAGGGTCTGTGCAATATTTGGTGCTAGTCGGCCACTAGGGGGCGCCACAAAGATTACTAGTTTATATCTCGTAATTGACTGAATGGATTCGTACGAAATTTGGTTTCAATCGTCATTATTCAGTCGCTGCATAAAATTAAAGTTCAAATAAATCATCCATACGTCCCACAGAGCTGAAATTTGTTCTGGTTATCCACTGAATTGTGACAGATGTTTGCGATGTTTGCCTCGTTGCAACCTTTGGTCAATGAAGAAGTCTGTCACTCTATATTTTTTTTAAATATGCAAATCAGTTAACATCAATATATCTGTGGGTATTTTTGTAAATGCTTCTTTTTTTTCTTTCTGCAAAAATGGCACATTCACAAACCTGAAAACAGCTGAATCTCCTGATATAGGCCACGCCCATTTCAGGCTTTTTTTTTTTTTTTTGTGAAATCAGGAAATATGCTAAACCTATTTTTTCGAACCCCTCCAAGGCCGCAAGTCTAATCTGCATGAAACTTTGCAGATATAATCTACAGACACTCATGGTCAAAAGTTTTCAGACGACTATCATTCCTCCAAGAAATGTGCACGTTACAATGAAACAACTTCCTGCAGCTACCGGTCAAAAAATCACCTTTGTTTACACAAAACTTGGGAGAGAAGTTTGTCATATTACTCTGAGGGTCTGTGCATAATTTGACTCATAGTGGCCACTAGTGGGCGACACAATCTTGAGGGGCTTGAACCCCGTTGATAACTTCTTGCAGGTCTAGTTTTATTATTGTATTTATTGTTTGTGAGCTACAATGATGTGTTTTAACCAACCCGTGAAACTAAAGGCAAATTTCCACGTCTTATTATCTTATTATCACATATTATCTCAAACCTGTCCCAATTTCATCTTCACCTGTTGCCTGTATTGTGGTAGGATAGATCTTACTGTCTGTCATCTAACTGACAAGCAGGTATCAACTGTAAAGTTAGATAACAGATAGTGCACATTTGTTTACTTTGGAACAAGAGGAGAAATGAGCCGATGAGTTTCTAAACACCAGTAACACTGTGTGTTGTGTGTGCAGCTCCTGTTGGAGCACTTGGAGTGCTTAGTGTCTCGCCACGAGCGCAGCCTGAGGATGACGGTGGTGAAGAGGCAGGCTCAGTCTCCAGCAGGCGTCTCAAGTGAAGTGGAGGTCCTCAAAGCCCTTAAGTCACTTTTCGAACACCACAAAGCCCTCGACGAGAAGGTACGACTGTGTGATTGATCTGAGTCATAGAATCATATGTGTTAAAATATATTTGCTGAGGTTTGTGTTGTTGTGTGGGTTTATTTATATTTGTTCCACGTGGTTTCTAGGTGAGAGAAAGACTACGTGTTGCCTTGGAAAGATGCAGCGGGTTGGAGGAGCAGCTCACCATCTCGCACAAAGAAGTAAGTAAACATAACTTCTAATCAACTCCAACCTCCAACTCATCACCAAGACCATATTTCCAAGTTTCCAAGTTGTCAAAATAAGTATAAACAAACAACCTTTTATACGTCCACACGACGTTTTCGTTTTCGTTTTCGTTTTAAAACGTTTTAAAATCGCCTCCCGTCCACACAACTCCAGAGTTTTCGAGCCTGGAAAACAGAGACTTCCAGAAACTCTGCTGGACTTGTTTTATTTTGAAAACTCTGGGGTTGTGTTGTGTGGTGTTGCAGCTAACCAACTGCAGAGAAGACAACGTACTTCCTGTTTACACCGGCTCGCGCATGCTCAGTGTAAGGATGGTCATGTATGTGTGTGTTTTCAGGTGTGAGGGAGGGAGATCGTTTCGAATGAAAACGTAGTCGACGTAGATGAAGGAATATTTTCTGACTTTAAATCACCTACAATGTTTAAAATGTTTTCTCCTCAGATTTTATCTTTAACACCCAGATCAACATTTACCAATTCAACCACAGAAAAAACACATACAGTAAACAGCTGGTTCCCACCATTGCATGTCACTGCTGTCTGGTAATTTGTTGAAGTATTGTTACTCGACTGGTGTTTGTGCGTCATTGGGTTTCATGTACCGAGGTGCCTTTATCATTTAATTCCCTTCATTCAAATAGGCTTCATTCAAAGATGTTTTCATTTTTAAACCTGCAGGTCAACAGCTCAAAAAAACCTTTGTATCGTTGAGCTTCACAGAAATGAAACGTGAAGATGTTTTAGTTCGTTTTTTCAACACATTTGGTAAATTTAATCACAGTAACTGATGACACACACGATTTCAGGTTGTGAAAGTCAGCTGTTGTCAGATTGTGAGACCTTTTAAGGAACATCCAGTTGAAAACAGACGTGATGTGTTGTGAAAGCACCTAAAGTTATTTTATTAGAAATCATTGCGGCCGTTTAGTGCATGTGAGCTGCTGAAAGACGCCTCTCTTCTCCTCTGCTGAATATTAACACACAGTGGAAGAAAGGGAGATTCGCGGCTCTCAAGTCCACACGCGTGCACATGCATGCAAAGGGAGGAAGAGTCTCGAGTCCACTGTGTATTGAATGGGATTAAGATTGACAAAAGGCCCAGGGGATCTTGTGGAAGTGTCCTAGATTTCCTCTCTGCTTCATGCTACAGTCATCTTTTGTTCCTGGGAATCAGCCTGGGACCACACACACACACACACACACACACCAGCACACACACACACCAGCACACACACACACACACCAGCACACACACACACACACACACACCACACACACACACACCAGCACACACACACACACACACACCAGCACACACACACACACACACACCAGCACACACACACACACACACCAGCACACACACACACCAGCACACACACACACACACACCAGCACACACACACACACACACCAGCACACACACACACACACACCAGCACACACACACACACACACACACCAGCACACACACACACCAGCACACACACACACACACACACACCAGCACACACACACACACACCAGCACACACACACACACACACCAGCACACACACACACACCAGCACACACACACACACACACACCAGCACACACACACCAGCACACACACACACACACACACCAGCACACACACACACCAGCACACACACACTAGGGTTGTCACGATACCAAATTTCTGTTTTGATACCGATACCAATACGTATTTCGATACTTTTCGATACTTTTTGTAAAAAATATTTCATTATATTATGTATTGCCTTAATGGGTTATTTAAATATTTAAAGAATGTAATTTAATTTTTAAAAATATATTTTTTAATGTATTTATTAACCATGGACATGTTTTAGCTCTCTGTATGCAGGCTACTGTAGGTTTATTACTGGGCTGGGAGGGGCTTTGTACTTCTTTCATTGACATTACAGTGCAGTGAACAGGTGAACAACATTATCACCTGTCGTTCTTGACTGAAGTCTCGGAACAAGTCCGCATGGTTGTCCTTTAAATGTTTCGACAGATTTGAAGTGTTGGCTCCTTCTGCGAGACACACTTTGTAGCACCGCTTGCACTGCGGTGCCTCTGGGTTCAGTGGCTCGCCTTTATCGTTCGGTTTGAACCCGAAATATTTCCACACCGAACTTCGGGCTCCATTTTGACCACAAGTTCGGGCTTTTCTGCAGCTGCCATCTCTATCTACTGTATTTTCTTCAACCCGCTCCGTCTGTCAAAGACGCGACCTTTCGTTTCTCTCTCCTCCTCAGTCTAAACATGCGAGTGCGCGTGGGACGCGGCTTACATCCTCTCGGGCAACTACGTCACACTCGCTGGCCTCGCTGTGCTTAAAGAGACAGGCTCCAATTTACCAATTCATTTGCATTCAATAAAATGAAATAAAAGTACCGTTTGTTTTTAAATGCCGGTATAGTACCGTTTTCAAAACTCTAGTATCGCGGTACTATACTGGTACCGGTATACCGTGCAACCCTAACACACACACCAGCACACACAAACACACACACACCAGCACACACACACACCAGCACACACACACACCAGCACACACACACACACACACACACACACACACCAGCACACACACACACCAGCACACACACACACACACACCAGCACACACACACACACACCAGCACACACACACACACACACACACACACACACACACACACACCAGCACACACACACACACACACACACACCAGCACACACACACACCAGCACACATAAAAATCAACCACTTGCTACTCTGCTTTTATTAGTAACCTTCCCTCCTCAGGCGAGGCAGCTTTTTGCTGTTTTGTTTTTCTTTGGTTTGGCCATTTGGCGCGGGGACATAGTGTTGGTCTATGTAGTGTATTCATGAGAGTTTGCAACCAGAACAGTCGTGGTTTGAGCTCACACACACACACACACACACACACACACACACACACACAGACACACACAGAAGTCATCACAAATGATTAAAAAATAGCAGCAGACCTGTTTACCGCCCTTTGGTTTGGCGGTTAACCAGAATTGTTTAGATGGTTATCACCAGTAAATGAACGAGTCGATCGACAGAGTGTTAACGGAGCGGTGTTCTCTCTAGTTGGCATACCTCAGGGAGCAGAGCAGCCTGAAGAGAGGGCTGGCAGATGGAACCAGCGAAGTCAACCACAACTCTGAAAACACACCGAGCACTAATGGCAAGGTGAGGTTACTCAACAGCATGTGTGTGTGGAAGCCAAGTGGAAGCCACATGTGTCACAAGTGTCTACCATCTGTTCAGTTAATTAAATTAAGTCATAACTAATTACATTAATTCAGGATATATATGGTATAATTTACTGTAATAGATATTTTTAAAGACCTTAAATCTGATGGAAACAAAACAACAAGAACTTTAAACAAATGAAAATAAGCCTTAGTTCTACAGGTTGATAATACATGCATTAGCACATTTCTGTCCTGGCATGCACTGATTAACTGTGCAATGTGATCTACACACATGCACAGACAAGATGCAAAGGTGGGCTGGTGGAAACAGTCCAGGTTCCTGCTGACAGCGTGTCATATCATAACGTCATATCACAGTAATATTTTTTAAATCTCCCCATAAACCTAAAAGCATGTAGCGTACATGTCTCATTTCATTTCAGGTATGTTTTATTGAGCCAGAAAAAATCACACATACAGTGAATTGTTGTATCAGTGCTCGTTTTAACAATTAAATGAATATACATTGTATGTATAAGGATTGTCCTTGAGATTTGAACATTATCCAAGGTGAACAAGTGAAAGAGAAATGAAATAAAAAAACAAATAAATTAATACAGTAATAATTTAATATTTACATTAGGTGAAATTTGAAAAATAAATGTGCACGTGCTAAAAAATAAATAAGGGAGAAAAGATTTGCATACAGTCTCTAACGGAGCGATTTGACCCTCAGTAAAATCATTTTGCTGCGTGATAAAACACTGACAGAGAAACAGAGAGTTCATCAGGTCAAAGTGAGAAATATCTATAAATGAGTTATTGGCATTTATTCCCATGATGCTCCTCTGTGCACGCAGACAGGTGTGTGAGTGAGTTACTATGGTTACCGCGACGCCCTGTGTCTGTTGCTCTGCAACTTTGTGATTATTAAATAAAAAGTTTTTAGGCTGGTTTGTCTTTAGAAAAATCAAGGATGTTATTGTACGTCATTACTGAAACGTAGTGAACTAATTTTACATTTTTGATTAACATAATCAAAGAAGAGGAAGAAGAAGAAGCCTCAGAGCCTCCTTCATGAAGAAACAATCAATTTATGATTGATGGTGACACCGATGTCGTCTCTGCCAGTGTCATTGATAAAGGAAGAACGTTGAATATCCTAATTTGCCATTTTGATACCATGTTCTGCCAAAAGAAAAGGTGCAACCAGTGAAAAAGTTAGTCTGGAGCCCTGTAAAATAATAGTATAACTAATGAAATAATAATCAAACTAATAAAATAATAATCAAACTAATAAAATAATAATAAATAATACTAATAAAACTGTGACATCAGGTCTGAGTGGTTGAGGAACAGCAGGTGTAGCGTGAATGTGACTCTCTCTTTGTTTAATGGCGGTTTGTGCTGTTGTTTAACTGAAATGAGTTCTGTGAATCTAAAACGGTTCGTTCACCCACAGCGCTCCTCGGACGGTTCACTGAGTCAGGAGGAGGAGTCGGGACCTGGGTTCGGGAAGGTCGGCGAGCTCCAGGAAGTGGTGGACCGTCAGATGGCCGATCTGGGCCAGATGAAGGAGCGCATGGCCGCCATGGCGTCACGCATCAATGAGCTGGAGGAGGACCTCGACACGGCCAGAAAGGACCTCATCAAGTCTGAAGACATGAACACGCGGCTACAGAGAGACCTGAGAGAGGTGGGGAGGGCGGGAACTGTTTGTAACACACAGTAAAAGCTTTAGGATTTTTTAGATTAATTTGTTTAAACAATTCCTTCATATAAAACAGATGTTTACTTTTCTTCAGTTATTATTATGAGTCTTTCTCTTCCATATGAAGATGCAAAGTTCAGTGTGTGTGTGTGTGTGTGTGTGTGTGTGTGTGTGTGTGTGTGTGTGTGTGTGTGTGTGTGTGTGTGTGTGTGTGTGTGTGCGTGCGTGCGTGTGCGCGTGTGCGTGTGTGTGTGTGTATAGTCGGTGGCTCAGAAGGAAGATATGGAGGAGAGGATCACCACCCTGGAAAAGCGCTACCTGGCAGCTCAGCGGGAGGCCACCTCCGTCCATGACCTTAACGACAAGCTGGAGAACGAAGTGGCCAACAAGGACTCCCTCTTCAGACAAGTAGGCCCCATAAAAAAATAAGAAATCCCCATGAGTGTGATTGGTGTTTCCGTCTCCTCGTTGTCTGCCAGCAGGAATCGCCTGCAGTTTCTCTTTGGCAGTTTTCAGACTCCTGCTAATGAATTCCCTCTGTATTCACACACTGAGCAGCGCAGCGGGCTCTGAATGGGAAGCCTCGCAGACACTGGCTTGTCTCTTTACATGTACTCGCTGAGATGGAGATGTCTCTCTTCTCTTTTTGTCTGTCTTTGTGTCGTCATGAATGCTCTCTTCCTCACTTCCTTCCCTCCCTGCCCTGACCCGTCCCCACCGCCTGTCTCACTTTGTCTCCCTCTTTCTCTCCCGCCACTCTCTGCACCTTGTGGAACTGAAAGCAAAAAACCCAGAGGCGAGGACGACGCACAGACGAGTCTCCAACATGTTGGCTAATGACTTTGCTTTTGGTTGGTTTGTTGCAGACCGAGGACAGAAACCGGCAGCTCCAGGAGAAGCTGGAGCTGGCTGAGCAGAAGCTGCAGCAGACCATCCGCAAGGCAGAGACTCTGCCTGAGGTGGAGGCTGAGCTGGCTCAGAGGGTGGCTGCCCTCACCAAGGTATCAGCACCTGTTCACGTTTCCATTCAGACATTCAACTTGGTGGATTTAGGATTTTATAATAGCCTTGAAAAGTCGACATTAAAATGTTGAGTCATCAGAGGTTTTTTTAAAATCCTGAACCTTGATATGTGAATATGAACCGACTAAAACTCCCATTACTTCCAACTACGTTCTACACATTATACAATCAGGGCTATTAGATCAGTTCCTTTACAGTGAAACAGCGAGGAGCTCCCAGAGGAAGCCACTGGGGAAGCCATTGTTTATGTTGCTCCAAATATCCACAGGGAACTATTTTTAGAGACTCAGCCTGTGTTTTTATCCATTTATAGTTTGAGCCTTTGTCTTGGACGACGCAGCTGCTGAACTTACATCTCGGCGCCTTTATTAGCAGCTCAACTTTCACTTTTTGAGGTTTTCCTTTGTCTAGGAAAAAATAACAAAATCTAATCAATATTCTGGATGTAACAGTGATTCCTTGAACTAAATGAAGGCAGGGTTTAAGAAAAACTGAGCTTGTTAAAGAAATTTAGGCAAAAATTTGATAAAAATTCAATAACAGCTTTAAAAGTTTAACAGGAATGTGTTTCAAACAGTTTATATTTATACAATAATATTAAATTATGACACTATTATTACATTTGGTTTGTGGTACTAAACTCAACTTTTTATCGAGACGTAATGACATTGGATGGATAGAATCAACATTATAACTAGCTAGTTAAGTTAATTAACTCAAATGAAACTAACCGGCCGTGTCATGATGGACGTCCACTGTTTAACTCGTTTAACTTGTTCTCATCTGAGTCTTTTGTGTTGCGATGTCACATGCTGATTTAGATATTGTAGCATTTAGAAAATACCCAAACTGTACATAAAGTTTACATTTTCTTTAGTAAAATATCTTTTAGAAGTGATTACATTTCAGACCGTGTCTTTTTGCCCCCTCTCTTTCAGTCTCACATCCCATCTGAGCTGTTTCCTCCATGCACTTTTAATGATCCTGACCCTTAATCCACACAGTTGTGATATAAAACATGGCAGAGAGACAGACTTAGAGATGCCTTGGTGTGTTTAATATCACCTCCATGCAGTTTCCAAGGCATCCACATAACTGACCCGGTCTTGTTTCCACCCTCTTCTACTTGAGCATATTGTTCCTCCTCTCACCCAGCATGATGTCTGTCTGTCCTCCTGCTCCGACAACCATCATTAAACTGTTGTTCCATTTTTGAATGTGTGTCTGTTTTCTCCCTCTAGCCACTGTGTTTAATCGTGTTCATGTTAAACCAACACTGTATTCTCTCCTCTGTCTGTCTGTCTATCTGCATGTCTGTCTGTCTGTCTGTCTGTCTGTCTCTCTGTGGTCTCCATGCTGCTCCTTCCACCTCCCTGTCAAACCCCCTAGTGTGTTCTGTGTGGCTCTAAAGGCTCTAAGACTCAGAAGAAGGTAGACCAGCTTTATTCACAGAGATAGACCTGTCCGCTCAGAAACTGGGAAACTCCAGCTCTGTTTCTGAACTTAACCAGAGCAACAGGAAGTAGTGGCGCTGTTTACGTTTCCAGAACTACTGAAGAAATAAAAATCTGATCTGCGTTCTTTAAAATAGCAAAGAAATCCAATTATTTCCACTGAATTTCAATCAGGGGTGGACAGTAACAAAGTACTTTTACTTTGAAGCTGAGCTTTTTAGTCAAAGGAATGAATTATTATTTTATTTTGAAAATGTGATGTGAGAAAAACCAATCACAGCCGACTCCTCCACTGTCAGCCATGTTTGAACCTGTCAGTGTCTGAACGATGGAGACGTGAGATGAAGATGAGGCAGAAGATTCTTCACCAGAGAGTCTGATCTGAAGTCTGTGTTTGAAGGTTTAGAAATAAAGAAAGATTCATTTAGTTTGAAATATTTGCTGCGTTTACCACGACCAGACTTCATCACTGACTAAAATAATTTGCCACCCAACTTGAGAAAGCACGTTGAGATATGTTAACGTTTATTTAATTCCAGATAAACTTTTCAGTTTAAAGTAGTTGTTGTTTTTATGCTTTGTGAGTCATTAGGTTCTGTAAATGTGGAACAATACAACAACAAGAATGTTGAATACTTCAGTGTTTTTCTCCAGTACTTAATCTAAAGTAAAACACTGAGGGAACAACTTGTACTGGAGTAATATTTGAGGATCTATACTGTGACTCCAGTAATGGAGCTGTGTACTTTGTCCACCTCTGATTTCAGTGGTATTTCATCCTGTCCGTGTGAAGTGCCTGGTTAAGCGCAGTGCCAGACTAGATGTTAAAGTGGTAGTATGTTATGAAGCCTGATACCTGGTCCTGACCCGGCCTCCTCAGTCTGCTTGTGTGTTCTGCTGTAGGTTCTGGTGAGCTGTGTTGATCAGTACTTCATGCCGCTGCCTCTCCTTCTTTTTCTCAAACACATGATAAAATAAAAAATGTTTGGTGTCTAACACAAACAGGAAGCACCAGCTGATTTGCTCAAAGCCCGTTAGAGCTACTAGAAAACTGGAACAGGAAGTGTCGCAGACAGATGTTTACCACTCCATTGGTTCTGACATGAAAACGAGCCAATAGACTGATAATATCTGCTGCGCACACATTATGTTTCTCAACATATCTAATTGCAGATGAAATATGGGATTAAATGTTTTTTGAGTCAGTAATCCACATAAACACGTCTGTAGTCGAATATAGAATCTGGATGAATTTCCCTGTTCTGTGGTAGAGGTGCATTGTGGGACGTACCGGCTGCTTTTTTGTTTTTGTTTTGGTGGGTTGTGCTACTTTGCTCTCCTCTCCTGAAACAGATGATTTTACATCCGTATTCTGTAGATACCATATGTACCGGGCTGTTGGTGGGGTTTACTCCAGCTTGATTTGCAGGACCTGGTTTACCCAGACCTTTCCTGAGCCAGGTCCTTCTCCAGGATGGTTGATCAGACACTGTGGAGGGGAGATCAAAGCAGGCCTAGCTTTAGAGACACTCTCATTAGCTCACATACAAGATAAATAAAAGAAAAGATAAAGGTTTTTGTGTCATTGTTCCTTATTTTCAGGCAGAGGAGCGTCACGGTAATGTGGAGGAGAGGCTGAGGCAGCTGGAGACTCAGCTGGAGGAGAAGAACCAGGAACTGCTCAGGGTGAGAAAGAGGAAGAGCGGGAATCTGCTGCTGTTACAGTGGACCGAGCGCTCACAGTTTTACTGCTACTGATAGTCTTCAGCGACGTCCACACGACTATGTTTTCATTTTAAAACTAAAACGATCTCCGTCCATTTTATCAACTCGTGAACTCACGAGTTTGGGCTCAACAGTTCCTTTAACCATCTATCAGCGTTCACTTTCCTGCTCCGGACAATCTGACCAATCAGAGGAGGGAACGTTCCCACCTGGTTTGTGATGATGTATTTTGATTCACTTGAATTTTTCTCTGTGTGAAAACAAACTGAACCTACATGCTTACAAACTCATCAACTGAATCGGAGCAGAGCAAACGAACTGTAGGTGTGAAAACACCCTAAAGCACAATCCCAGAGTTTTCAAAATAAAACACAACCCCAGAGTTTTCAAAATAAAACACAACCCCAGAGTTTACAAAATAAAACACAACCCCAGAGTTTACAAAATAAATCAGGTGCAGCAGAGTTTCCAAAATTCTCAGTGTTAGGTGTTTCGTAAACTCTGGACTCAGGACGGCAGGAGCAAACGTGACAAAAGAGATCGATTTAAAACTAAAGCGTAGCCGTGTGGACGCAGCCTTAACACCTGCTTTCTTTTGAAATGCTCTTGTTCTGCTCACGTAGGCGCGACAGCGGGAGAAGATGAACGAGGAGCACAACAAGCGTCTGTCTGAGACGGTGGACAAGCTCCTGTCAGAGTCCAACGAGAGACTCCAGCTCCACCTCAAAGAGAGGATGTCTGCGCTGGAGGACAAGGTGATTCACTGGTGCAGCGACGGTTTACAGGTGGAATCTAGGACCTCGTTCTAAAGTCGGCGTGACGAGGACGCTGTGCTCTTCACCTTATAAGTATTTGCTGTTGTCCGCTGCGGGCGACATGGTCTGTCACGGTGGAGGGTTAGAAGCTCAGGTAATGTTTATTTCCCGGTGTGTCAGCTTGTGTCTGTCTCTCCTCAGAACGCCCTGATTAGAGAACTGGACCACACCAAGAAGCTGATCGAGGAGTCCCACCACGAGAAGGT